>NW_017307489.1:354365-503219 GCF_000935625.1 Nanorana parkeri | reverse complement strand
TGGCCGGCCGCTCGGCCAGCTTCGGCTTTCAGCACGGCTCAGCGCTCGACTGAGCTGCTCGGCCGTGATCGGGAGCTGTACGGGCTATTGTGAATAGCCCGTACAGCACCCCCTCGGTTCTCCTGAACCGAAGGGGTCCTGGGGCCGAAGCCAGCCGAAGGATCGGCCGAAGCTACGGCCAGATCTTTTGGCAGCTTTGTGAATAGACCCCATAGAGTCAGGGCAGAAACACACAATCAGGGCAGACACACATAGTCAGGGCAGAGGCACACACAGTCAGGCAGAGACACGCAAAGTTGGGCAGAGACACGCACAGTCAGGAGGAGACACACACAGTCAGGGCAGAGACACAAATCCTAAATAGTATACACTATACAGTAGTGACTAAAGATGGGGCTGGGCTTGGTGTGTACTCAGTTCTCCTGAGTTCACCCAAGCCAACTCAGAACTCTGACCACCACCCCTTGCCCCTGATCCAATCTGTGGTGGCAGTTGAAGCCAGGGTTTTCTACACCCCTTTGTGACATACGGTAGTTGCAGGGTGGGCATTGCACCTCTCTGCAACTAATTGGGTCGGGAGGAGGGGTTGGTGGTCAATTGTTTTGAGCGAGCTTGGGTGAACTCAAGCCCAGCCTCATCTTTAGAGGCAATGATTAATAAGGTTATCCTCCAGTTAATGTAATTATGCTGCTGAAAGGCCAGAGAATGATGATGAGTTGCAGTGGCTTATGCAGTGTTACCACCTCTGAGGTTCTTACTTGTTGGATTTAGCATTGACAGCTTGACAGCTCAGAATTCACAGGGCATGGCCAACAAAAGACTCTTGAAGGAAATTGACTCATTTTACCTTTGGGCATCTCTGGAGTTCTGCTATCTGCCAATATTTTCAGTGATCATCTATGAATGGATTGTTATGAGAAACATCCTGTGCAGACATACACATCATAGACTGTACATCTGTACCATTTTGCAAGTGTTTCCTTTTTAAAAACCAAGGGTATAACTCAGACAAGGAAGATTTTGTAGAAATCCTTTGAATGGATTAGAATATACGTACATCTGGATATCTCGAAAGCAAAACTATCTATGTAGAGATGCTTGATTTGCAATAATCACTAAGCATTTTCTATCTGTTTTTACAGCAGTGCTGTTTATAATAATAGGATATAACACTGAAAAAGAGTCAAATAAAATCAGATGGGTGAACGTACAGCTGATTGGATTACACATGCTTACATTTACAGAGCGTCATCTATTCTCTCTGTAATGTGAAACTGTCTGTTATTTTCCCAGCACTATGATACTCCTAATCAAATGAAGAAGCCATTAGAAGCTTATCCTTAGATGACCCCCCTTTAAATTCTCCTGCTCATTGGTACAGCTACTCACTCACAGATTATGCTAGCCAGATAGATCCTATAAATAGAATATTTACTGTTACATATATATATATATATACACACACATATATACACACACACATATATACACACACACACAAATACACATATACACAGATATACATATTCATTTTTTAAGTCAAAATTAATGGGTTTTCATGATTTCCATCTGGAAGTAAACATACAGGTGGACAAAATATTGTAAACATCATATGAAATAGGAGTTCAGCTTTAAACTGTATGCATAGACTATAAATTATTGTTTTAGAAAACACTCAAAGTAGTATTAAGCAACTAACAAATCACCAATGAGGACTAAAGCTGGACATGCACTGGTAGATGTTCATGGTGTACAAACATTAATTTGAAAAATCTTATCAGAACATTCGATAATGCCCTCAAAGACTTGACGAATGTCACTGACATTTAATTTGATTGCAAAGAAAAACTCTGGGCAGAATTATTCTTAACCCTTGCAGTGTGGCTACCCCGCACTGCAAAGGTTAAGACTAAAGTTATACTTACCTGAACCTCGGAGGCAAATGTGATGGCATCAGTGGGCCTGCAACCGCCAGAGTGAAGGAGGGAAGAGGCAGCTAGTCTAAGAGTGGGGGCGGAAATCAGGTAAGAGTGCTTTACTCCAGTGCCCTAGACAAAAATGCAGGGGTAGCCACACTGTAAGGGTATTTTTTATACCCGAGATAGGCTTTAAGGAACCCTTAGCAACCTTTAGAGTGCAATGTGTTGCATTTGTATGTTTTTTTCTGTTACAAAATGCATGTATGTTAAAAGGCAATACACAAAATTACCAAAATGCATTAAATCATGGATCACCACACATTATAATTGGGAAAAATGAATCAATACAGAGCAAACATTTAAATGCTTGAATAAAATGCAGACTGTATGTTTCACTACATTTTGTGGCTTTATCAGGGGTTATGGATTCAAACAGAACAAAAAAGTGTAAGTGTATGTGCACTACAGAATTACCTCTTTCACAATGGAGATTTTCTATGGTCAGATGGAAAAACAGATTCCTCCATCTACACTAAACTGTGTGGATGGAGGAATCTCCCACTGGGCCAAGCTTCAGGATCTTGCTAGTTAGCCCCACTGGCTCTCAAAATAACTGAACAATGCCTGCATCCAATCAGATTGTTCAGGTATTTTGACAGCCAGCGGGGCCGACTAGCAAGATACTGAAACTTGGCCCAGTGGGAGATTCCTCCATCCCCACAGTTTAGCGTAGATGGAGGAATCTGTTGCACTTTTTTCATTTGACTATAGAGAATCTGCAGATAATCTATAAGTGTATGGCCAGCTTTACACTCCTTTGCTTTGTTTGCACCCCTGACTAACTAATTGTTGCAAAAAAATTTGTTTTTGTATAAGGGTTGGCATATGACACAATAAATGTATTGTTTCATGCTAAATAGAAGGATTAAAAGAGAGGGACAGTGTAGGACAAGTGAAAGGTTACAAAAAAGGGAAAAAGAGATAATACAATTAATTATAATAAAAGACCCCCCCTTGCTGGACCACACATTTACCCTAGTGTGATTGGCTGGCTGGCCCCCCAATTTAGGGCCGTCGCTTGCCCTTGTGCAGTTCTGTCTCATCTTATTCTGTTTTTCTCTGCTTAAGCCAGTCCTTCTTTGCTTGGGCTGCTCTATCACCAATGAATCTCCCATCATGCTTTCTCTGCCTTCCCTTTCCACTTTTTAATCCCAGCACCCCATTGGATATCTCCCACACTCAGACAATACGTCTTTATTGTCCCTTCATCGATGTTTGTTATGACTGCACATGTTCATTTTGTTCTATGTTGTATTTTGTCAACAAAATAAATATAAATTTTGAAATGGAATAATAGTAAAAGACAGGAGAGGCTGTAGGGCCTAGTGTAGAGTGACTGAAAGTGTAGAGTACTGACATCAGATGGATGCTAGGAGGAAGGAAGCTGACGGGCACCCATTGGGTTCATCAAGAATCAGATGAAATTCACACAGTGTATAGCCTACATTACTCTAAAATGTATAAACAAGCCTGTAGCTCCATCTTCTAGATGGAAATAGTTAAATGAAATGTTTACCTGACACAAAAAAAAATGAAATATTTGTCAAATTTGTATTTATTAGTACTATGTATAATATACTCAGAAACTATGTGAAAGAGCACTATACATTCCATTTAGGTATGAACAAAGACACTTGGAGGTTGCTGCCACAGGTAGAGACTGCAATGTCAGCTTTTGGATGAGCATAGCAAAGAAAACACAAACACTGTTATACAATCAACTAAAAATTTAGCAAATCTTTAACAAAACCAATGTTTATTTGAAAGTCATATCTTCCACCAGTAGAAAAAAACACTGACAGGCATAAAATGCAGGAATCTGAAGGTGGCCATTGAGGCAGTCCATATTAGTGATGGGCCAATAAGAAGGTGTGGGAGGCGGGAGGGAGTGGGCTATATTTGACACTACCAGGAAGTGTCAGAGCTTTGTTTATCAGAATAATAATGTGGGCTTTACAGTTCAAGGCTGGTGCAGGTTTCTGACATAATTTTTTTTAAACTACTGAAAAGGTTGCCAAGCACCCTTCAATCACTGTGCTTGAAATAGTGTAATCAGTAGAATGTATAAGCTAACTGTCATGGATTGGGACTCACGGGTATAAACTGGAGTCCGGTATGTGGACCCCTTCCACTACACTGGCAGGGACCCTCAGAGAAAAGGGTCCAAGCAGTGTAGGCTGATGACTCCCAGAGCTGGAGTACCAGCAGGGGAACTGAATGAGGTAGTGGAAGTCAGCTAAAGCTGAAAGTTCAAATACAAGGCAGGGTGCTGCAATGCTGAGTAGGTGGCAGGGGTCCCCCAGGATGTGGAATCTAAGAGCCAGACGGTATTCACCAGAGCTCCTGATGGTGGAGATGGGCTTGGCTGCGTGCTGACCCCAGGTCACAATCACTAGGTCCACCCAACTCACCTAACAGGTACAGGGTACAAATCAAAGGTTAGGGACAGGTTAAAGACTTCCAGGGACAAAGTGAAGTACAGCGTAGACTGTAGACAGGGATTTCCAAGGACAAAAGGGAAGCAGAGGGCAGCCTGCAGACAGGGAATTCCAAGGACAAAAGGGAAGCACAGGGCAGCCAGTAGATAGGGATTTCCAAGGACAAAAGGGAAGCAGAGGGCAGCCTGCAGACAGGGAATTCCAAGGACAAAAGGGAAGCACAGGGCAGCCAGTAGACAGTGATTTCCAAAGACAAGCCAATGGTTCGGTACACGGAAAAATTTCCAGGAATTCAGGGTAAGTCACAAATGGAGGACTCGACAACTAGCTTAGGAAAGCGTTGCTCGGGCCCCGTGCCGTTCGCTGCCCTGAGTTTAAATAGAGACAGGAAGAGAGAGGATCCACAGGATTGGCCACAACAGACTGCACTGATTGCCCAAGAAGCTGCATAAGAAACAGCAGGAGAGGTCGGCCAACGCCTAAAGCTTGCAGACAGGTGCAAGAGTGAGTCAGGTTCAGAGCACATGTCTGTAGAACTACAAGCACCAGCACAGCCCTACATTCCTGCAGAACCAGTGGTAAGAGGTATGTATATACTTGTAGAACTACAAGTAACAGCTCTGCTGCAAGTCTGCAGCTGAACTGTGACACTAAGCCAGCAGATATGTGGAACATCAAAATTTCAGCTGGTTCTGGAAGATGGCATTCCGCGATCGGCTGATCGAAAGAGCCAGTCGGAAAATCTTTGTACGAACAGAGCCAGCAGAAAATGAGCTGCCGGCTCTGTTTGGGTATTCTGACAGCGACATACAAAAGAAACAGCAGGGATTCCTCAGTCAGCGCGCTTGTAATGTTGATAGAGAAATCTGCTCTATTTTTTCCTTCCGTCTGCGGGATGAATGAAAAAAATAGAGCAGTGTAAGGCTAGCTTGAAGGCTTAAGCTAAATATGTTGATATATTCCCATCAACTAACAAAGCTTTCCTGGTGGGCCCATTCAGAGAACATGGAGGAGGATTCAAAATGCAGTCCAAAAGTCACATTTCCGCTGGATGCTTTTCCTGATCCAATGCTGTGTACTCAAGCCATAGGGGTTGATTTACTAACCTTATAAACACACCACGAACGTGTATACACCTCTGCAGTGTGTTCCCTCCCAGCATGATCTATGGGTGGAATCTAAACACCTTTGTAATGTGTACACACCCAGCAGGTGTGTTGTGCAAAGCCCTGAAGGAATTCCAAGGTGATGTTGGGTAAATTAGCTCTATGTTGTGTTGCTTGCGTTGATGAATGCAGGAATGTAAATGCATGAGCTAACCATTTTTGTCTAAACTGTGAAGCAGCATTATATATGCATCATGTGCATGATTTTTCCATATATGGCATTAGTGGAAATATGCTTTTAGAGACTTTTTGGTTGATAAATACGTTTTGCTGTGTGAAAATCACACACGCCTGGTGTGTGTGTGTGTTTAGGTTAGTAAATCACCCCCATAATGTCTACTAACAGTATAATAAAACACATGGATGCATGCTCAGCAATTTTATGCAACTGCTGCAATACATATTTTACACTCTAATTCTGTGTATTTAGAGAAAAATCATCAGTAATCTTCACTGTGTGTGACATCATTTTGCTGAAATTAGCACATGGTTTATGATCACATTTGTAGAGTCAACTTCTGTAGGCAAAGTGTTCTAATTTATCTGATTGTTGAGTTAAAGGAGAACTATGAGGTGAGTGATTTACACTCATCCTTATAGTTAGAGCAGACGTGTGACATTGAAGCTGTCAAACGTCGACTCTATAGATCAGGAAGTGAGCAAACGCATACCATCGCTCGCTCAACTCCTGATCATCTCCCTGCAGAGAGTGATGACTGTTAGTCACCGCCCCCCACAGGGATTCCCCTCTCCGATCCTCCAGCGGTGACTGGGGGAAGGGACAGGGAGGGGGCGGGCACAGCTGGCTCTGCCTTTAGTTGGATCGACAGTATTGTCGGGATCCGTCCCAGCTGTGGCGCTCTCAGTATATAGCGGGCAATAGCCTGCTATGTACTGAGCTTTGGGTCACAGGAGGATGTTAGTATATGTCCTCCCGTAACCCTAAAGAGAACTAAGGGATAAAAAGGTTACCCCATAGTTCTCTTTTAAGTGTTCCTTCTCAACCCATGTTGATGTTTTCAATACTGCACATGGTTTTTTAACCACAACATTGTAAACTGTGTAAAGCCTAATTAATGTTGTAGCCCAGGTGACAAAAAAGAAATCAGCAAAATGGTAACTATTTATTGTCTCAATGTTTTTTATTTATTCATGGTAAAGCATACGTGGCCCCAGCAGAAAAGTAATTTTGTCATTTGGGCTGCAACTTCAAGTAATAAACCAATGCAACCCTTTTCTTAACGGTTCAGTGTCGGACTAAGTTATATAAGATGTGTTGGCATGGCAACTACATACCCAAAGGGATGTTTAAAGCATTTGTCTAAACATTTGCATTACCGTTGTTTTATATCTATCAAAGTGAAAGGATCTCTAGTTATAAAAAATATCACCATTATAAAAAAAATAATTAATATATTCTTGGTTGGGAAGATAGTCTCCCTTGTTCTTGCACATTTCAGGCATGTGAAGTTAAAGGGACTCCTGGAACTAAAAGTGTTGGCCTTCCTATAAGAAAAGGAAGGCTTTGACTGAACAGGGGCAGCGTGGGTGCTTTCTTACTGACCAGCCCTCACATACATCAGAAATGTCACTCAATTCCGGACTGACTGGTTATACTGGCAGAAAGAATCCCCTCCAATTGTCTAATAGATATCCCCCCCTGGCAGAACTGAACCATGTACACATATTTTTATGTGATATGCTTTGATTATTTTATAGGGTTAACACGAACGCAAAATGTTTGCTTGCTCTTAGATCCTTTATATGGAAAATGGATTCAACACTTTGCTTCTAATATGTTTATAATTTACAATACATGATATTAATATTATATTTTTAGTATACCTTATCCCACAATATTTGGTAAATTATTTGTGCTTAACAAGATAGGTCAGATGCACCTTTTAGGAGGCATAACCTGGCATGAAATAAATGAAAATTGTCATGTAGGGTTTGTGTACACGGGTGTTTGTGATCTACTTCTGACATGAGTTTGTGAAGCATTTTTGAAGGACCTGGAAATGCAGTGCTTTCATCTGGAATTAGATGGAAGTTCTGCATATACTGTTGAGGATGGGAATGCATTTGGAATGCATTTCATAAGCCACTTTTCCCTGGAAGCAGACTGCATTTGACTTGCCCTCTCAGCCCATGTACATTAACCCTTGTTATGCCGGCCATGTGTTGACAGTGTCAACTAACTTTACATTACAAAAGTGACTAAATGGATCAAGGCAACCTACCAATAATAGAAAGCTGGCCATCCATGTGGTCATTTTTAAAAGCAACTGTACTTTTGATTCCACTTTTTGTAATAATTTCAAAGCAATTGAAGACAAAAAATGGTGGTCTTAATTTACTGCAAGAATAAGGGATCAAAATTGATCCAATATCCCAGTGGAAATAGCTAATCACTTTTTAAGATATTGCTGCAGTTTCTCTCTCTTTCTTTATTTCTCTTTCCTTCTTTCCATAAATTATATTTAAGTTGTCAATTTATTGCCTGGTTGCGACTTCACAATTGACCAAATTCAATGGTCGATCAAACTTGTGGTTTAGACACTACTTAGTTTCCAATGATTACTTGAAATCCCCATTGCCACGTGCATGACCAGATTTAAAGGTTACCAGAAGCTGTTGTTGGTAGGTTGTCTTGATGTTTGATCATTGTGCAAATAAAAGTTTGATGAAATTGCCTGAAAGCAGCAGTTAATGGCCAGCATTGATGAAATGTGCTATTACATACAACCCTGTAAGTTATTTTTATAACAAGTTTGGCTTTTACTGCTACTGTTCCCAGACTGCACAATGCAGGGGAATGGAAGATCTATTTAGAAGTGCAAGTAAACTTAGTCATATGTTTAGAAATTCCTCATATCCACACTAAAGTATTTACATGCTAATGCCAGTCCATTAAAGTTATAATTGTGCAATGATATTTCTAGAATTTGTACTTACAGTACATATCTTAATACCTCAATAACACCCTCTTTAGGGTGGCCATTCAAGTTATTTTACATTTATAATGTTAGATTTACAGGTTGGAATTAGGCAGAGTGCTTTTCCACCCCTTGTTTAATGCCCAATACAAGATGCAGGAACCAATTGAACTGCACAGTCCAGCCCTTATCCCGACAGACCTCAATCTGGTCAAGGAAATGCTTTTTAGCACTTTCTTCACTCTTCCCAACAGTCAGTGAATCCCGAATGTACTCAATGTCTTCTTTGCTTGTTAGCTGAGGCATGCCTGTCATCAACATCATGGAAAACAGGATGATCATAAGGTTGGTGTGATGTCGCAGGGCCATGTAAGCTTTCACACATACTTCCTAGAAAGAATGTTGGTATAATATCTTATCATTTATATGCAAAAACATTGAAAATCATATTGTTAAGAACCTATGAGGCTGAAAACAGCAGTTAACCATAAAGCAACAATACATGGATACATTAGTAAAATCTGTATTGTATTCACACTGAATGTTTCTGAACGCTTGGAAGGTGTATTGCATTTTCAACATATGCATTATACATATAAAATATATATAGATGCATTTGCTGATAATGCAATACACCTTAAAACAAGTGTTCAGTGACATGCAGTGTAAATACAATACAGATATTACTAATGTATTGTGGCAGTGCATGGCAATGCCACGGTGTAGTATGGCAACTTTGGCGCCCAGGACTTTCAGCCAGAGGGGCTGAGAGGTTCCACAATGTGAATACCTTTGCAGAGGAGGAACTGGCTTTTCAATTCCTTCCAAGTTTTTCGGACTATAACTGGATGGAATCTCTAGTCCCGGTTGCCAATGTCCAGTATAGCTGGATCAGGTGGCTGAGAGCAGCCTTGCTGTAGGCACACGGCTACAGGAAGACGCTGCTGCGTGCGTGAGCACAGGTGACACAGCCAGGAAGGCTGGAGAGGTCCAGAGGGTTGGTGACCCTGAACTATCTGTCGGGGAGACAGAGAGAGACGATGACTCACGAGGGGTGAATACTAACAGGCCTTGAGCTGAGGAAAGCTGCTGAGAATTGTATTTCCAGGGCAAGTCCTGGGACTATCACACTGGGAGTGTATGGGACAGCCAGATGTCGGTGCTGGCACTTACTATAACTCTGGATGCAAACTTAACACATCCATCCAATGCATCCAATGTAGCTACAGTGGTACAAGGTAAGCAGATACTTTGTAATACCTATTTTTTAGTGCCAATGTCAGTTTAATAACTTATTATATGTAACAGATTCACTTCAGATGCAAACTGAAGGAATTAGAAAAGACAAACTGCATAACAGACTTGTTAAAGGTCAAAGACAGATTGAAATCCTGGAGGACAGGCAACATTTCTGGAGACAAAGCTGCTGCTTGTCCTGGGAAGGTTTTTTTTCGTTTAACAAGGTTTAATTTAGGTAAACTGTTATTTGTGGTCAAAAAATCCACTTGTGTATTAGCATGACAATGTGATGTATTTTTATTAGGTGCATTGTCCAATACCTGAAATTTATGAAAGTATAGGCTTGACTTCTTCCCCGAAGTGCCCATCACATGTAGAAAATCAGGAGTTAGCACAAAAGGTACCCGTTCCTTGTTAATACCTAGGAAGCTTTTGTAGTTGCCAAGAATGTGTCCAAAGTCAATGTGAAACAGGTTGCCTAAGAGAAACAAATTAAAAATAACGAAAATTCATGATTTCTAAATCCTCCTTCAGTTTACTGATAGCAAAAATCCACAGACCAGTTCAGTATTACCTCCACTACTGCTGGCATATAATCTGGTGTTTTGTAAAGTGGGGAAAAGAAAGTGTCACTGACACATGAAATCTAACAAGGGGGCATTCCCAGTCGCATGCAAATATGGGGGCATTCCTAGCCACATGCAAATATGGGGACATTCCTAGTCTAGTCGCATGCAAATATGGGGACATTCCTAGTCGCATGCAAATATGGGGGCATTCCTAGTCGCATGCAAATATGGGGGCATTCCTAGTCGCATGCAAATATGCGGGGGCATTCCTAGTCCCATGCAAATATGCGGGGGCATTCCTAGTCGCATGCAAATATGGGGGCATTCCTAGTCGCATGCAAATATGCGGGGGCATTCCTAGCCACATGCACATATGGGGCATTCCAAGCCACATGCAAATATGGGGGCATTCCTAGCCACATGCAAATATGGGGGCATTACTAGCCACATGCAAATATGGGGGCATTACTAGCCACATGTAAATATGGGGGCATTCCTAGCCACATGCAAATATGGGGGCATTCCTAGCCACATGCAAATATGGGGGCATTCTTAGCCACATGCAAATATGGGGGCATTCTTAGCCACATGCAAATATTGGGGCATTCCTAGCCACATGCAAATATGGGGGCATTCCTAGCCACATGCAAATATGGGGGCATTACTAGCCACATGCAAATATGGGGGCATTACTAGCCACATGTAAATATGGGGGCATTCCTAGCCACATGCAAATATGGGGGCATTCCTAGCCACATGCAAATATAGGGCATTACTAGCCACATTCAACTATGAGGGCATTCCCAGCCCTCAAATATGAGGGCAAAAAGGAAATGCAATTTTGAGGTAGAAAATCCAAAATTTTGGGCGGTCGCCAGAACAGGAATAGATTAGAAATCATCCAATGTGGACTAGTTTCTGGTGACTCTGCTGACCACCAGGGATTTAACCCAATTTGGAAAGATTTTTTTAACACTTGTGGCTAATAAACAGAAAGTGAAAGTGAAATCTCCCCAAAGGCACAAGGTTTACAACCCTCCCTTACGCTGTCCAAAAAACGAAAAAGAAACATTTTGGCTTGGGTTCTCCTTTAAATATAGCCATATAAAAACATTGCACTGTGATAGTAAACCAGGAATTTAGGAACTTGAGGGCAACAAAGAGGGTGAAAAGGTAGTGTGTTACAGAGCACATGCTGGTATTTTGTGAATGATGTGAAACGCATGGCAATATTTGGAACAATAAATTGAGCACCTATGTTTAGTGGAAAGCTGCAAGAGAACATTCTCAGCTTAAGCCTAATCCATTTTCATTTCCCATGTCACTGAGCCATTATGAATCGTTAAATATTTTAGTAGAGATTAAATATTTAAAACAATCTTGTGTTGAAAGACAAAAATAAGACCCGTTCAGTACATGTTCATTTACAAATAGACACCATATTATTGTTTATTTTAATTGACTGTGCTAATCTGCTGTTGTGGAAAATAATCAAAAAGAATATTTTGGCAAACCAAATTAACAAAGACATGATAAAATAACATGATGATCGATCACAGAGAGCATCTTACCTGTCTCGGTAACCATTATATTATCATTATGTCTGTCCCCGATTCCAAGTACATAAGTCGCAACACAGTAACCAGCGCAGGAATAAACAAACCTCTCCACTGCTGCAATCAACTAAAGAGAAGAAAAAAATCAGCAACAGTGTACAAAAATGTATTCCATATTTTAAAATGCATTTCTTTATTCTATAGTTTCAGGGGAAGGGTTACAGCCTCTGTCAAACTGTCTGCTACTACGTCCTTAAAACCACGACAGGAATACAGATAGTGACAAAAACCTTTCAGCATTTTTAACCCTTTCTTTGTTCAACTAGTATTAGTAATTGAGGCATATCCAGAATATTGTTTATAATTATGATTCATCATTTTGCCTACTCAGCTTCAAAGTATCCAATATATGGATCCAATACATCTCTGTTTGATACAGAACATTTTTATGATCTTTCCCTTAACAGCAAGTCTCAATTCTTTTCACTCTTTTCGACCTCCACAATATGAGATAACTCCAAGAACTTTAGAGATGTTTTAACTTTAAATAAGCACACATATTTATTATATCTGCTTTTTTATATACACATTTTAATGTAAAAAAAATTGTACTTTGCATTTGCAACACCCTTCACACTACCAAACAGAAATTAACCCAGTTTTGTTGACCAATTTTGGCTTGTTTAGCATCAAGACATCATTAGCAAATCATAACATATAATTTTTAAATCTCATACAAGCTGAAATATGCAACATCTGGGAACACCAGTTTCAAAGTTTGACAAAACATTATTTTTCAAACATTTTATTGGGTTTTTTTGTGAACAGAGAAGAAAACATACTCATAATAGAACATTTGAGGGAGTAGTGTGGCTATACAACAATGCAATTATTTGTACATAACTAGTTGATAGCAACTGGATTTTAACAAAGTTAGTTATAAGCATAAATAATCTACGATAAAATAATATAATCTTGTAGAACAGGCTTGTGGAAAGGCCTGTGTAAAATCAGGTTTTGGGGAAAGGGATGGGGAAGTGTGGACAATGAGGATCGGAAGCTCAGGTACACAGGGAGGGGAGGGGAAAAGGCAGGATGTAGGTGAAATCTATTGGCAGGAAGTAAGAAAGACGGAGAAGTAGAAAAGTGTGAAAAAGAAAAAGGAGAAAAAAGAAGAAACGAGAAAAAGAGAGCTCGAAGATGCCTGAAAATCAGATGGACAAGAGAGAAGCATTTAAAGTGGGTGGTTGGGAATATGTGATCCAAGGTTGCCATATAGTTAAGAAGCGGTCATGCTTGTCATCTAATATTGTGGTCAGTTTCTCGTTAATTAAGATGGTATTAATGCAATTTTTAACCAATTCAAAACTCAAAAAGGGGATTTTCAAGCTTTGGCAATGGTCATTTTAGTAGCTACAACAACGTGAGTGACTAAAACCCGCTGAAATTGGGACAAAGCCGGGTTTAGTCACAGCAATAGCGCTGCCCAGGGGTCCCTCCTTAAGGTAACATAGATGATAGAGCGTATAAGGATATGGACTCTAATCCTTGAGTTTAGCCTGTGGATTCAAGCAAAGAGATTTAATCCAAGTGATAAAGTGGTTCCCAAACTCCCAATGGTGTAGAAACTTTAAGAGATAAGTCAAAGACAAGGTATCAAAAGCTTTTGTTATGTCAAGTGAAAGTAACATCAGTTCCTGGGAGCGAAGTTTAGCTAAATGCATTAACTGTAGGACAAGACGGATGCTATCACTAGCCTGCCTGGTCTTTTTTGATCAACTAACCTAAAAAAGTTGATACGGGAAGCCAGTATTTTAGAAAAGATCTTAACAAGTTGATCAGAGATATAAGGCGATAATTTGCCCAAGAGTGAGGATCTCTATCAGGTTTGGGGATCATTACTATATTGGCAGTTAACATCTGTGGAGAAAATATGTCCAAAGATTGACAAAACATTCATTCTGTGAACAGACCATGTCTATATCTTCTTAAACCCTTTAGCCTCTTAAACGTTATATGGGGGCAGTCATTTCAACAACATCTCAAAATATGGCTTGGAACTCATTAGCATCATTAACTTAGCCCAAATCTCCTAATTTTTAGTAGGCAGATTTCACTTTGAATAAGTCAAATGTTCTACTAGAGACTGGTCTGAATAGGGTAAGTGTGCCATTGTTACCCAGGCCATTTATGGGATCTATAAATATCTAAAGCAAAAATTTAAATAAATTAAAAAGGACAACATACCTTCTCTTCAATTGGACATTTCTCTTTTAACCACTGGCTCAGAACCTCATCTTTAAATGCGCCTGTATTGCCCACTGTGCTCTGCTGTATTTGGGCAATGGTTGTGGCATCCTTCACAATTTCAATCATCCCTTTGGAAAGACAAGAGAGGAAACTACATTCACTTCTTATAGGACACATTGAGATATGACACAACAGGAAAGGCTCATTGATGGCAAATGTTTCATTATTGCCCACAAATGTATTTCACATGAGCAGCTTATTTTTATTGTCATTCAGTATTAATAAACAGAATGAACCATGTAACATTTCTGTAATCATGCCAAAATCGTGGACTCTTCACCATTAGAAAAAAGTGACCACAGTGAGTTGACACAAAACAAAGAAGGGCTATGTTAGACTGACAGTTGTTATAAAGGCAACCCAAAAAGAAAACAAATAACCCTGAAGTACACAGCACCTAGTGGCATGTATATTTGCGATGCAATGTAGCGTTTCTTCTCCCTCTGATTGCCCTGGCAAGATATCTGGAAAGGCTTTTCCTGTTCTGCAGATACAGCACACTTTAAAAAGGGTTGCATGCTAGCATGGCATGAGATGAGTCTTTACAGCCCCCTCAAGGAGAGGGAACAAAAGGGTATAACAGGGTAACAAGTATAAAGCTCACCAGATGCTATGTACTTACCTGACAGGTTAACTCTGAATTTAAACTCACTCAGTCATGCTCAGTGGCTGATTTACTAAAATAAATAAACAAAAGCAAATGCCCTATCCTAGCTAATTATACACTGAGGTTCAATGCATGCAGCATGGTATGGGCCTAGTTTTCTCTGTGGGATTAATATCCACATAATGCTGCTTGTGTTCCTTTTGTTCATATAAGGTACTAATCAGTGAAATTGTAATTCCAAGCACCTCATACGCCAGCTAGTGCAACTTCTAAAACACCATTCGTTTTATGTTTTATTCAGCATCCTTTGTGGTTTTATTTGTACATGGTATGCGAAAAAATGCTGGCAGTGGTTAGAGAGACCTAGAACCATTAGAGACAATTACATTTTTGTAAGCATGCCAGGACAGAGTTTTCCTTTAGATAAATATGTACTTTTTTTTTTTTAAACCCATCAGCCTATTTAGCCTGTCAGACAAAGCTGATTTTGTCCTCCTTTTCTAAACTGGTGGCATTATATACAGTGAGGAAAATAATGATTTGATCCCCTGCAGATTTTGTAAGTTTGCCCACTTACAAAGAAATGAAAGGTCTATAATTTTTATCATAGGTGTATTTTAAATGATAGAGGCAGGATATCAACCGAAAATCCAGAAAAAACACATGATACAAAAGTTATAAATTGAGCTGCAGTTCAGTGAGTAAATTAAGTATTTGATCCCCTTCCAACCAACACTAATTCTGGCTCCCACAGACTGGCTATATTGTACACAGATTAGTCCTGTCAATTTAAGGTGTTCCTAACGACAACTCGTTATGTATATAAAAGACACCTGTCCACAGAATTTCTTTCTTCCATTCAAACCTCACCACCATGGGCAAGACCAAAGAGCTGTCAAAGGACGTTGGGGACAAGATTGTAGACCTGCACAAGGCTGGAATGGGCTACAAGACTATCAGCAAGAAGCTTGGTGAGAAGGAAACAACTGTTGGAGCGATTATTCGCAAATGGAAGGAATACAAAATAACCATCAATCGCCCTCGGTCTGGAGCTCCATGCAAGATTTCGCCTCATGCGGTAAGGATGATCATCAGAAAAGTGAGGGATAAGCCCAGAACTACACGGGAGGAGCTTGTGAATGATCTCAAGGCAGTTGGGACCACAGTCACCAAACCCCCTTTGGTAACACAATACACTGCCATGGATTGAGATCCTGCAGTGCCCGCAAGCTCTCCCACCTCAAGAAGGCACATGTACAGGCCCCTCTGTAGTTTGCCAATGAACATCTAAATGATTCAGAGAAGGATTGGGAGAAAGTGCTGTGGTCGGATGAGACCATAATTGAGCTCTTTGGCAATAACTCAACTTGCTGTGTTTGGAGGAAGAAAAATGCGGACTATGACCCTAAGAAAACCATCCCTACAGTCAAGCACGGAGGTGGAAACATTATGCTTTGGAGCTGTTTCTCTGGTAAAGGAACAGGCCAACTTTGCCGCATTGAGGGGCCAATGGACGGGGCAATGTACTGTAAAATCTTGGATGAGAATCTCCATCCCTCAGCCAGAACACTGAAGATGGGTCGTGGGTGGGTCTTTCAGCATGATAATGACCCAAAACATACCGCCAAGGCAACAACGGAGTGGCTCAAGAAGAAGCACATTAAGGTAATAAAGTGACCTAGCCAGTCTTCAGACCTTAATCCTATAGAAAATTTATGGAGGGAGCTGAAACTTCGAGTTGCCGAGCAACAGCCAAGAAACCTTAAGGATTTAGAGAAGATCTGTAAAGAAGAGTGGACCAAAATCCCTCCTGAGATGTGTGCAAACCTGGTAACCAACTCCAAGAAACATCTTACCTTTGTGCTTGCCACCAAGGGTTTCTCCACCAAGTACTAAGCCATGTTTGGTTTGAGGATCAAATACTTATTTTACTCACTGGACTGCAACTCAATTTATAAAATTTGTATCATGTGTGTTTTCTGGATTTTCGGTTGATATTCTGTCTCTACCATTTAGTGTAGAAATTACTAGATGAAAATCAGAAGCATTTAACAGCTAGGCTAGGTTTTTATGTATTTCAAGGCATCATTTTCAGTTTCAACCAGAGTCTGTTTTTAAGACAGGAAACCAAACTGACAGTTTTCAATATAGTTCACAGTAAAATATGTGACAGTATGTATAGTGAAACACACAAAGCACACAAAAACAAACAAACATACGAGCTACAATAATAAATATTTAAGCTAACCAATTTTGTTTCCTGTAGAAATGCAGCCATAGGGTAGCAAGCAAAGGTCCAATGATTCTGCTTCCCAAATTGATTCCATAATGCGAAGAATCTAAACACAAAAATAAAAAACAGCTAAATTAAATTTAAACATGCCATAAATAAAACATACATACAATCCATATTGCTCATTTATAATAGTGACCGCAACATTAAAAATCTAATAGTTGAATAAACAGTGGTCACGGTCATCTTTAGTGCATTTGCAGAAGGGAGCTTTTTGCTGCCTTACACTTAACCAGAAGCAAGATGTTTAAAATGTGACAAATGCTATTATATTTGTAATCTGCTGTCAGACAAGTGACACAAGAACCGTGAAAGCTCGCAACTGTCAGTTGCATTCGATCCAGTTCTAAAAGCTTCCATCTGGCATGACCTATATTGGAGACACTGAGGTTATAGAAGTAAGGTTAAAGTGTAGGTAAACTAACAATGTTTGGTGTGTTAAATATACCATTGGAAGCATTTTGTTATTTCTGTTTGATAAGTGCAAAAAATACCTGTTTATTTTATCAGAAATTCAGAGCTATCCTGTGTCCTGAGCACTCTAACTGTGTTATATTAAGCAGTCTAATCAGTCCTTCCAGTTATTAACTTTCACTACAAAACAATTACCACTTATGTTGTGGAGATGAAAAGACAGGAAGCAATTTCTGAGATGAGAAAGAGGTAAACATTCCAGTGCAATCTTTTTAGCTAATAGACACAATCCAGCCAACGCCTTCAGATATGCGGACTATTAAGAATTCATATGCCAAAAATGATTGGTAAAACCCAGAATTGTCCTTTTTAACCATTACTTTTCTGTTATTCTGACGTTTAGAAGGAGCAAACAAGATAATTAAGCTGGGTATAGATGGACATAATGTTTTGTTCAACATTCAATGTAAAGCCCCTCAGGGTACATTGTATTATGACACTGTTGGAATACCCAAATTGTGCTTGAAGTTGACTGGTTGCAAGCACTGTTTGACTGATGCTTTTCCAGCATGTCCCTTCTAATTACCGACTTTTGTTTTGGGGCAGGGCCACCCATGGATTGAATTTTAGCCAATCCTTGCTGAATAGGCTGAGATTTTATATGTGTGTACCCAGCTTAGTACTTTTAGTAGTTAAATAGAACCTTTTCATAGATATTTGTTCATCAGATCAAAAAAGAGGGACAACTGAGGAGGAAAGAGGCAACTAGGTAGAGTTATTAGTTGCAATTTCAATTAATGAAGTCAGTGTTTTCAGTCTGCAACAGGAAATTAGGAGGTAAATGGATTTCTGCCAGGATAAAAACATATTTCTCTATACTTGCAGCATCTTTAAAATAATAAAACATGAGAAATGTGCATGTATTGCAGAGATTTACTGCAAATGAGTATTTTTTATTTTAATATACACTTTAAGAGGAAGATATCATGTGTTTCCTGTATATAGGTTACCAATGTCTACTAATGCAATGTCCTTAGAGTTAATTGAGTGTGTACCTCTTGATTCTTTTGCACATTTTAACTAAATGTTATTTATATATTTTACTTTTATTCACTTGTTAAACATGGCTTAATATTGTGCCTTACAGACAACAAAAGCATCCTAGATTGAAAGCTCTTGTTTGATGACTCTTCCCAGGGCAGGTGTTTTAAATGATAATGATTGATTCAGTACCATTGAACGTTTGGTTAAAATCACATTCACTGCCTAATAAATAAACCTGTCTCTGTCCTCTGACAATCCTCTTACTGTATGTATAGAGTAACAACATTGTCACCCTAGGACAGGAAGTGTTCTGGGACTACAAAACACCTCCCCCTCCCCTCATATGTAAAATAGAGGCAGGTGTTCTGAAATTTGCTTAAAAAAATGGAAGTAACTGATAACAGTAGATCACCAGCAAAGTGTAGAGGAAGTTATCAGCTCACTAGATTTCTAACATGATCACCAGGTATTTTTGTACTTATTGAACAGATCCATACATTTTCAGTGGTATATTTACCAATCCAAGGGGGAGCTAATATGAGAAGTTCATTGTTGGGTTTTTATTGCAATATGTAACATCTAGAGACTTGTCCCTTAGGAATGCTGGATGTTCATATTTAATGCCCCATGCACAACAGCGACTTTTAACAGGCACTTTGTACATCCTGCTATATGGATGTAACAGAATCTATGGCTGCTGGGGAAAATGTGTACAACTCAGTTATCAAAGCATTTTAAACAAGAGCATTATGTGTTTCCTCCATAGTGCACTAGGAACATAAAATAAAAGATTCAAATGGTAATTCAAAACAATGCAAATAGATCATATTACAGAATAAAAGAAATATTCCAAATGGTTATTGTGAACAACACAAACAGATCTTACAGACACTTGGATAAGGCCGCTTCTACACAAAACTAAACATAGAGTAACTTTACCTCAATGTACTACGAACCTGTAAAATAAGCATGTCTTGCCGAAGGTCATCTCCATGTTTAAATATAATTCCAATAGTTTCATTTGACAAAGCAGTCGGGTCTGCACATTTAAATTCCAGCCATAAGGGTTTCTTTTTTGATGCCATTACCTTGCACTTTTCTACCTGGTAGGATAAAAGCAATTAAAACAACAAGTTATTCTTTCCCTTCTTCATAACTCAAAGGTGCTGCACATCGAATGGCATAGGACTGCAGTGTTTATTTGAAGCCTGGGACTGGGATCATGTGATTTTGGTAGTCAGATCTTCCTATCTTTTACCACAACAGAGAATCTAATTATAAACAGAATAGACAGGTTTTACTTCAAGCTGACTGCTCAAATATCTCATTCTAATGACAAAATATGTGCTATACAGCCAATTATCCCTTTCACTTCCAGTGAAGTATCATGTCCTTCATTACTTTCCCTCCGGTAAGCAACTATTGGCATACTTGCTACATCTACGCAATAATAGCATATATATACTGTAGATGTCCAGTTTTACTCAGAAGCACAGTTGGGAGATGCTGACAACTGCCTTCAATGAACCCAGAGATGCTTAGTACTGATCAGAGCCCCTGGGCAAGGAGTTAGGAAAGACAGAGATTGGT
Organism: Nanorana parkeri; assembly: GCF_000935625.1. NCBI lineage: Eukaryota > Metazoa > Chordata > Amphibia > Anura > Dicroglossidae > Nanorana > Nanorana parkeri. The sequence continues at coordinate 483,075 of NW_017307489.1, read as the reverse complement.
GGTGCACTGTCCCTGATCTTCAGCTGCAACATAAGAGGAGGCATCAGAGTCTAATAAGACCTATAGGAGTTGGTTAACCTAATGCAATCAGGATTTTCATTTTGCAAGGGACATTTCCCCTTAGCTTAGTGAATGAGGTGAAGCTCTGCTGACTTCCATCATCCAATCATGTGCAAGCCAAAAAATTGTTTTTTTTTTAGTTTTAGTTTTACTTGCACATAATTGGGTATTCTTTGCAAAGTGAAATTTGACCACATTCGCCAAGCTAAGGAAAAAAATTCCCTGCAAAGTGCAAATTCCCTTGCAAAGTGATCCGCCTACAGTATTTGCCTTTAGTAAATCAACCCCATGGTGTCTCAGTAAAGCAGATCTGTCCTAAATAATTAAATTCATCCTCCTGGGAGTGAATTGTCAACCTGATGGCCTTCACTCATATCACAAATATTGTACACTTGTGCTCATGCCCACATGTGCGCGCACAAGCGCACACACTTAAGACTTATAGATGTATATGAAATATACGTTGTGCTACACAATTAAGGTGTCACAGCTCCGATCACAGGTTTAAACATTTTAGGGGCATAAGCTTAGATCAACTTTTCATCAGATAATGACTGTTTATTAAAATGGAACTAAACCTAAACTTTTTTTTTCTGGTTTAGATAGACTAGGGCAGGTTTTAGGCTTTGTCTTCTTCAGTAAAACAGATTAAGGAGCTAAGTGCAAAATATAGTATGCTTTGTACTAGGGATGTTCAGATACCAAGTACTGTACTCGGTAGAAGTCCATGTAAAGATACTTTTCCAGCTCCAGGACAAGACTAGAGAAAAATTCTAAAGTTAGGAGGTAGCTGTCATTTGTAAGGAGCATATGGGGCTCCTGAGATTTGTGCATCCCTCTATTAATGTATGATTATTTCTTTAGAAATATATATATAAAAGGGATGCACCGATACCATTTTTTCAAGTACAAGTACTGATACTTGTGCAAGTACTCACAGATACAAGTACTGATACATTTTTGTTTATTGTCATGTGACAGTTTTTCTAAAATAATACAGACTAATGATTTCAGGACAGTGGTGAAGTGCCATAGCCAGGTCCGAGCTGCAACCAACGCAACCCTGGTAGTTCTCGTGAAAATGCCAAGTATCGGCACCGGTATCTGAACTGGTATCTGAACATCCCTACTTTGTAGCCAATCAGTAAGTATCCATCTTATACTGGTCTTACTTCCATAAATTAACTTTGAGAGGTTTCTATGGTTTATTGCCCTATTCACTAAATAATACTGTATAAGGCTGGTGGGACTGGTCCACTAGCGGATTATGACTAGAAAAACATCAACAAGGAATTCCATAGAATATTTAGATCTACATAGATGGATGTATGGCCTGTTAAAGCAAACAAGTGTGAAGAAGTTATGTTTGACTTACAACCAGTGCACCAGCTCTTAGTCCAGGGTCATAGGGCACTCTAAAGCTTTCTGGAAATAGAGATCCCTGGAGTTTTTCAAGCTTTTGACGTAGTTGTGTGATAACTGAAAAATAATATGATAAAATGTCTCAAAATCTTAGCACACATACAGTATCAAATGAATGATAACCTAGCAGGCAACCATATTCTTTAAAGTAGAATTCAACCACAGACATCTTTTATTGTCTGCTGGAGGGGTTAGGACGTTTTTCAGATTTTTGCGGCTGTGTCCCTGATGGGTTGATTTTCACTCACCTGAGCAAGGTGCTAACTATTCCCTAATCAATCTAAAACAAATTGCCTAAATTCAGCTTGAAATAATCTAATATTCCACCCTTGTTAGAGATGAATGTTCATATACAAAGAAATCTGTTGATGGTAGCCAAAACCCAGTTGAATGTCTTGCATACAGAGGCACTATCCACTCAATTCTCTCTGGGTTTTTTTCAAACATTTAGAACTATTTCTGCTATTTTACCTACTTTGTAGAACAGAGTCTAGTCAAAACATTTTTTTTTCTTTTTAGTGTGGAAGGGTTAAAACCCATGTAGCTTTAAATAGCAGTAAAAGCCAGGGGCTTCTAATCCTTCTACACTGTCCAAAACATTTTTTGGTTTTGGTTATATGTGCATTTTAAATAACCTTACCTCCCTCACGTCAGCTTGCAAACCTCTTAGAATTCATAAACAGGAAAAGGTAATACCCAGGGATGTTTGGGGGGGTAAATGAAAGCTATAAGACATGGTTCTCAAAATGTGTAAATTAAAATAGTTATTCCAAGTAACTTTACAAACAGTACTTTATCCTTTTAGTTTGCATGGCAGTAAGGACCCATTCCAAACCCCAACATAACAATTCTTATGTCTGGCTATTGTCACACATTGCTGTGTTTTTAGAGGCATTGGAGCAAGTCACAATTTCCCTTATACCTAGAGATGCTGAGCTTTTCCGCAGGCTCTGGCAGCAGAAACAGAGTGCAGAGGGAGATAATCGGATGGTAAGTGCAAGGTTCTCAGGAGGCCTGCTATCCAGACAGCAGTTACACACACAGATTCTCTGTGCTTTACAATTGTGTGCGCCTGCGAAATCGCAAAAAACTACCACTACCAATATTGGCAATAGGCGACACTTGAAAAGCTTTTACCGCTCATCAGTTTATTGGTATCAGTGATTGATGGCCCTAGAATGATTGCTCTCACTCTGATGTTTGCGGTGATATGCAACAATGGGCGCAATCGCCATATTCACACTTAGGTGCACCCGACGCATGTTTGTGTGTTTCTGTGTGTGTATGTGGGGACGGGGGACTTTTAAAAAATGTTTGTGTTTTTTTTAAATTTGTTTTTATATTGTTTTTATATGTGAATTTTTTTGTAACTTGTTTCACTTCATTTTATTGCTATCACATGGGGGGATGAGAAGCCCCTATGTGATAGCCAATTTACACAGAATGGTCCTCTTTATGGGGACATCAGGGGTCTCTAAGACCCTTAATGTCACCTAGGGACCTCCAAAGAAACGTATGAAGCAGAGATCTGCTTCACCAGCTTCTCTCCAGCTACAGAATCCGGAGAATGACAGCTGAATGCGGAAGTGATGTAATATACATCACTTCCTGCATTTAGAGAACAGTGGAGGGATCAGAGGGAGATCGTGTGATGATCTCCCTCTGATCTCTGGTGACAGAGTCGCCGTGCCGGTCCCAGGCCTGCACCGGGCACAGTGGAGCTTGGGATTGGTGGCGACGAAGGGGGGGGGGGCCACACACCCGCATGCATAATACAAGCATTTGGGCATCTCTACAGATGCCAAAACACTTGTATTTAAACAGCCATTACTGGCTGTTTACAATTTAAGCAGTTTTCCCGCTCATGCACGCCGCCCAGCAGTGCGCACGAGTGAGACAGATGAGGACGTTTAAAAACGCCCGCTCACATTCAAGAAGCTCCCGGCCGCCCGTTTTATTACAATGGCCGGTCTGGAAGGGATTAAATGATCGTTTTACCCAGAGTGTGGCTTTAAGTAACACATGAGCAAATTGGATGATCTCCATAACTTACAATCTGCTGAACATTGTTAAGTTTGAATACCGGCAAGTCTGTTAAACGCTACATATTACGATATGCAACCTATCTACAAAAATGTAGTCTGCAATTACCTTGTGAGGTTACATCGTACTTCTCAGCAGAAACACTTTTGATCTCCATGGTGACTTTGTGTAAAACTTCTGTAATCTGAACCTGTTTAATAAAGTCGTTTAGCATGGCAGTTCCACAACCTCTTAGGTAAGCTTCCAGGATGACTGCAAACCTCTGCTGATAATGCATTGACTGCGCAATCTCACTTCTTAGAAACCAGAACAAGAAGTGACCAATTCTTTTGCTCTGCAAAAAGAACCACATTTTGAAACATGTCCTTAAAAACAAGTTTTTAGAGCTGTACATATAGCTGATATACATTAAAAGAACCTATATTATAAATACAAATTTAGCACTGAAAAGAAAAAAAAATATTGATTTGTATTTTAGCTATCCACTCCTGAGACAATACATGTTTTTGTCGTGGAACATTCCTATAACCTCTATTATTTCGTAGTTTATACAGTAGGGCTTTACATTAGATAACTACAGCATGGAAAGAAGCAGGAATCAATCCTGATACTAATACTTAAGGAGTTTTTCCATCTGTCCAAATGTTCCAGGCTACTGACGGGTTCCAAGTGGAAAAACAAATATTGATCAGCATTGCCAGGAACTCTGAGGTTTACATTACTCGAATTTTCCCAGCTATCATTGACACAACCACAGAATCATATTGCTATTCATTGGGATTACAAAACAAGGATGCCCCCTAGAGTTAAATAGCTAGGAAACTGCACGATTCTGTTTCTTCCCCTCGTGTTATCAAAGAAAGATACACCAGGGTATGGGCACCCTAAGCAGCTAACTAGCTGAGATGGGCAGATATATATGGATAGATAAATAGGTAGATTTGTAGACAGATGGAGAGAAAGATAGATAGTTAGATAGATAGATAGATAGATAGATAGATAGATAGATAGATAGATAGATAGATAGATAGATAGATAGATAATCTTGATATTAAGTGTGAAAAACAAAAAAGGTCACCATCCATAGCTTACTCGCAATGCACGCTTCAACAGGAACCTTGATAGAGCACTGTCATGGTATGGCTCAAACTTAACAGCCTATAAATGAGAAAGAAGATTAAGATAACTGAAGCAGTGTATTTTAGCTGATTTAATGAAAACATTATAACAGTTATAAGAGATTTGTTCAGTGAGGCAGCCAAATAATTAAACAGAGATGGATAAATAATGCACATAGGAAACTTAGGTGTCCGATAAGAATGTCAGGAAAGAAGCAGGTTCCCTTCCCCAACATTGTTATGGGACACCATACAGGGCTTTTTGGTGCATCAGTAACTGTAATGAATTAGTTCATACAAAGATAATGCAATCAAAAACAAACAAGCAAAGTAAGGAAAAAATGTCTCTTTAAGTGCAAAGTGACCCCATGCAGAATTTCTGCAAATAAGCATAATGCATTGTGACTGCAAACATGCAGAGCTGCAGGAATAATAGTCTCCGTTAGGATCAGAGTGAGTGTGAAAGACTCACTCCACTCAAATCTGCCTTTTGGCAGAGAATGTTGCCTGCAGAGTAGCTAGTGCCGGCATCTCGAGATTTGCACTGAGCTGAGAGATACAGGAGGCCTGTGGTATCAAGCACCCCCTGGGGTGTTAGAGTAACAATATGGGCCTCAGCATTGCCAGGAGCTCTGACTTGTGGGATTCTCTCAGCCCTGTTATGAATACCATTTTTTTTGGGGGGGTGGGAGTCTACGATAAATTTTACTGACTGAAAACTAGCATCCAGTTAACTTTCACCTTAGGCAATGATATTTGCTTGCTTTGCACAAGTTTTCATCTCCTGTGTAGAAGGGATGTAGGAGTCCTATAGCTTGGTGCAATTAACCAGTACAACAGAAGATGTGTATTGCTGTTCTTTTAAGATGACATATTCTATTTAATACAATAGGCAATATGTCATTACTGCTAGGTGCAGCAACTCTGCCCTTTGCTTTATCAAAACCTTTGTCCGTGTGCTCTACGCAGAGTCAGAGGCATGAGTTGCTTTTACACATTAAAAAAAAAATCACCTTAGATGGACCCCATTCTTTGCACCTTAAATGTAAAGAGCCACTGTCACCTTTCTCCTCTACAGCCAGCGAGAATAACCGGAACTTCTGGGTATGGAGAAGCATGTTGCTTGCTCCTCTGTGTTAGTGCCCTGGCCTAACAGCCAATCACTGTCACATGACTAAGTGAGAGACATCCCAATCTCGGTGTTAGCTGCAAAGGACCAAGGAGTAGCCAGGGAGTGCAGGTAGGGTGAGTATTAAGGGTCGTGGGATGCCCTTTGCCCATTCACACTATATGCATTCAGGCTGTGCTGGCCGTTTTTTCCAGCGCAGCCTGAACGCAAGACAAGGCAATTTGCCTTGTGACGGGTGGGCACAGTTCACACCAAGAAGTTGCAGTGGAATGCGCTTAATGCTCTTAAAAGTACAGCATGCAGTATTTTTTTTTAAGCAAACCACAATGATACACAGTACATCCGCATCGCACCGCGGTATGCCAACAGAACTTTATGAATTCTCCGGGCACACGGACACCAGCAGCTGTGCTATTGAGCGCGGTTGCTGGTGTGAAAAAGCCCTTAGTCATTTATTCAGCTGCCTGAATATTGCTAATTGATACCCTGCACCACAGACTACCAAACATACTGGAGATATTTAGTATGTACTTTGCTGCAACAGGTGCAATTTGTGGCAAAGACTACAAATGCTACTTTTTCTAGAACAGAAAATATACTGGGCAGGTTGGTGACTGAGTGATTAGTAGTCTTTGGTTTAACTTACACCAAGACGCTATCTGCATGGAGTTTTGTTGTTGTCCTCTTCTCACATGATAACATACTAGTAAATTTGCTGGATTACAATATTGACTATTATATGTGCTTGTGTGTGTAACATTGGGCTTCATTCACAGAATATGTTGCTTGGGTATACACAAGCATTAAAAATAAAAGATTGATATGTAGTCTACAAAATACTATAATATTAGAACAGAAATAAATAGAAATATATCGCTTCAGGGGAAAAAACATGCAAGAAAACATGCAAAAGAACAAACAAAGAAAAGCATTATTTAGAAAAGAACAATAAAAGTTTGTATGCCAAGGGAACAAAGCTTAATATTGACACATTATTAGTAAGTCTTTGTACTCATGCAAATGATAAACGGCACTGAGGAACTACACGTGCTATTATGCAAAGAGCAGATTACCTGTACCAGCTGTAGAAGATAATGAAGGACGTCATCATTCTGCAAACTTTCCAGTTTCTGAACTGCTATGGCCCGTACATTCTCATCAGAAAAGTTGCAATCAAGTAGCTGAATTGTTAGCCCAACATCCAGAGAGCAGTCGTCCCATGCTTCTCTTTTATTTAATAGCTGATATGTTTTGGCCACCATCTCCTGATCTCCCCACTTTACTGAATTTAGCAGTTTAGGGTAGGCCTCTGGGTGCTTCATAACTTCGTATCTAAAATGCCACATGAGCTCTTGATCTTCTGGTGTCAAGGGATGTAGGGGATCTGTTGATATAATTTCTTCAAGCTGCTTTCGTAGCTGGTTGGGCATTTCAGACCTTGCCCGGTCAAGTTCAGGATCATACACCGACTTATGTTTCGGAAGGGCAACTGGATGGCAGTATTTGTCTAGACTTAGAGAAATGGCCATTGAGGTATCTTTGTCAGGGTTAGTAGCAGATGTCAGTTTATCTGCATTAATACTTCCTTGCTCTTCCCCTTTACCAGGTATTTTCCACATGTGAAGGACAAACTCCCCCTGTCTTAACAAAAATCTGTGATCAATTAACAACAGGTTTACATAGTAAAGAAGCTGATTTTTACATTTTGAGTCTGAGCCAGTAGTGTCTGCTGTGTGGGGAGTACCTTTGTTTGAGACAGTCTGAGCCTTACAGGAAAATATTTGTAGATTCAGAAGAGCTCCTTTAGGCAAATCTTTAATTTTTATATCAAATTCCAGCCACATGTTCCATAAGACCTCTTCTGTAAATGGCTTGCATGCAGTCCTCCTTTGGGAAAGCACCTGCTGTCCATACTGAATGTTAGCTTCAACAAAAACAATAAGTTCAGTATTTCTTGGCAAAACTGGGATATCTATTCCAATAATTTTCACTCTGAACTTTCTATTGCAATCCCAAAGAGATATTGTAAATATCTTCTCATGGTCTTTTCCCTCAATGGTAAGTTGTTCGTGATAACCCGTTACTCCAGTGCAGTCATCAACCAAAGGCCACTCTTCTTTCTGGACGTTGTCTTCTGATGGATCAGGAGGGAGATCAAGAACAAAATGTATCTCATCCCCATTCTTAATACACTGTCTTATGTAATGAAAATCTTTAAGTGGTGAGTTCCCAATGATGTACTCATCCCTTCCACAAACCCTTAGGACAAAATCGTGCTCACTGTGTTCCTCGGAAATGTCCAGTAATGATTTCTTCTTGGCCATTTTTGTAAAGAAGGACTGAAGCACTTCATCTGGTGTATCATCAGTGGACACTCTGATTGTGTGGCTTGTCATGCCCTTGTGTATAATTATGAAAATATTATTGGAAGTAAGTTTTTTAGATAAATGCTCTGGAAGTGGCATGGATGTGCCCCAAGGGTCCATGGAATACAGCCTGGCATCTCTTTTAACAAGCTCAATCATACGTGGAGTGACCAGTCTACGGCGGGTGAATTCTAGTTCATCATCATGCACATTACTGACATCTGTCACATCATATCCGATCAGATAATTTAACTTTTTCTGGTACTCCACTGTTTCTTCAGAGGATTTTTCTTTTTGGATAATATAAATCTTTCCTACAGTTTTTTGTAAAACCTTCCAGTACATTATGCAGTCTAAAGTTTGGATGACCTGATGTTTGTCATATATTTCATACCACTGACCTTTTTTCTGATACTGCAAGAGGAACTGGTCTGGACCAAGTCTGTGGTAGAAATCACTATTGTGACTTTTCTCTATTGCATTCATCCACACTTGTGCTTTCATCTGCTCAACTGTGCAATTGCCAGCAATTTCTAGGAGAATTATGTCTGGGGCCTTGCTATTCTTATGGCTGGTGGGCAGAATGAACTCTATTGGTATAAGCTCCATGGAGAACACGTTGGAAGTTGCAGCTGAGTGAGGTCTCATTTTTCTTCTTCTCCTTTTATTTTCATCTCTTAGTACAACAGGCTGGTCATAATTCTCCAGCGCCATGCCAGCTTCAAGCTGTGAACAGAAATAAAAGTATAAAATATCCACATTGCAATTTTTATGTTTACTAGTATTTCATTGTTGGTGCTTACACAGCTTTTTATGTTGGTGCTTTGTAAATAACAGGAGTAGTAGAGTCTTGTACCATGTTAGCCATCAATTAAAAGTAGTACTCTATATTTAATAATTGAAGTTATTAAAGATGACTTCCTCAGGCATTTATAAAATTGTAGTAAAAAACCTTACTTGTTTCATAAAGTGTATCTTAACCCAAGATGAAGCCTTACTTGTTTCATAAAGTGTATCTTAACCCAAGATGAAGCCTTACTTGTTTCATAAAGTGTATCTTAACCCAAGATGAAACACTTAACAGATTGCAGCTTAGCTGTGGTGCCTACATTAGTTTCCATTTTTCTTTTTTGCGATCCTGCCACTAACACACTTACCTGTCCTAAGGTGACAATGCCAAGCCTGTGGGTAGGAAGTGTGTTGTAACTCTTCATGTCCATAACACAGGGGGAGATACTCTGCAGCCCTAAAACACTTCCTTATAACATTGTTTTAGTTACACTGCACGGTGTACAGGACAGCACTAGACTTCCCACAACAGGTATTTGTGCATTTATAGATAGATATAACAATCTAATAGATAGAATAGCTATAACAAAACACACTCATAGTATATCTAAAAGGGTTGTTCATTGTTAAGGTATACATACACTTTAAAATAAAACTATGCTCTCTCGGTACAAAAATATATATTTTTACACGTATCTGCACTTACATTTTCCCCTTAGTCCGCCTGCAAAGTCCACTAAATACCAGTTGAGCTTGACAGTGAAGACCGACTAATGCATCTTCCTCTGATGGTATGACAACGATGCTGCACTGCTCATGAATTCAGAGCAGACTTGTCAATCTCATGTAGGCTGTGTCTGCTTGCACTACAGTGGGATGAAAAAATGTGATCGCACCTGGTCCCCCCCACTGGTTTCTAGATTGACAGCAGTACTACTGCTGAAACCCTACCAATGTGAGCTGCAGTGTGTGGGAGAGGGAGCATGTGAGACACAAATGAAGGAGGATTTGGCTCAGTCAGGGAAGGTAACAAAGTTTTTTCTGTTTACTTTATGATGTTTGTACATCACCTAGTAACTTGTTTTGGTACATGTTTAGACTGTCATACAGGAGCCTTTCACTGAAGTTGTAAGTTAGCCAAATATAAGAGTATCTCTTAAATGCTGCATTGCTTTTATAAATACCTGAATACAAATCTTCATAAAATCACGGGAATTGTGGCAAAGTGTAGCTTATTACGAAGAGGGAGAAATTGCAATTTTATAGAAATGCTCCTTACTAACTAAATTAAGGTATAATTAAAGAACTCCTGGAATTACAAAACTGTCCTTTGCACTGGGGCTACCCCTGCACAGCAATGGTTAAGTGCTTGATTTGGTCCAGGGGCCAGATCAAAGCAGATATACTCGTCCGATCTTCAGTCCCGCCTGGCTGCTAGACTGATCCCCACAGCTTCTTCTCCCTTGTTCTCCGGCGGTCTAAGGACCATTGGCGTCAAAACGTCGAATCCAGGTCCATCGACTTGCATTAGGCGTGAGGATGCCAAGGAATATACCACAGACAGAGTGGGGGGGGGGAGGAGGTGAGCACTGACTACCTCAGGACCGAGGATAAGTGTAGTATATCTTGTGTATTTGTGCCCCTAGACCAAAACAAGCACTTAAAACCTACCCTTCCAGTGGGGCTATCCCTCCCCCCATACTGCATACCTCCCCCCCCACTCTGGCTACTAATCATAAATTTGATAAAGAAAACAAAAAGTTTAATTGTTGCCCATTGTGACCAATCACATTTTATCTATTACATCTGCAAAAATAAAACATACACTCTGACCAGACAGTGGTTGTAAAACAAGAAGATATGAAAATCTGTAGTTCTGACCGTAATTGTTGTATTTTAGCAACGGAGATAGCAGTGAAGCCAGAGATATGCAGGAAACCAGCATTTTCAGAAGCAGGTCAGCAATGGCAGCCTATATACCTCTCTCTCAGTACTAGTATCTTTTAACTTTTAAGTGAAACTCTAGTTCACATCCTGATCAACTATGTGCAGGGCCATCCTTATAATGAGGCAGCTTGAGGCTGTTGCCTCAGGAGGCATCTCTTTGGGGCACATTCTAGTCACAACTGAATTGTCTTTTGGTTTAAGAAAATCATAGAACCTGCAGACTGAAATGGAAAGGCCATTTTAATAACAGTAAATTAAAAGAGGACTCTTGCAAGGCAAGAGGACAATTCAAGAATTATATATTTTATCAATTTTTGTGAGAGTGCTGTTTCCATGTAAAATCATTTATCTAATTTGCAACTATCAGTGAGGCAAAACATAGGTTAAATAACTACACCCTAAATGCCATAATAACTATTTTCCTCTACAATTAATTGCATGGAACAAGGACCACAATAAAAAGGTGATTATTAAGGCAGCTGATAATGTTTAAATAATTTACCATGAATTATGTTCAATTCTTTTGACTGGTTAAGAAAGGCAGAAATATTGCCAAAGTTACACTTTATAGCTGCTAATAAATAAATAAATAAAAAGGTTGATTAAAACATGCCTGGCAAAGAAACATGATGCTCAAAAGTTAGAATTTTAAACATTTAGTGCAGTTAGCCATACAAAGTGAGACTTTGAAAATACCTTTGCCTTTTTTGTGATCACTCTTTAGCATTTACCATTATGCTTTTGTTCTCCATAAATATGGTACAATATTGATTTTTGGTTTCCCTTTACATATTTATTTTGCACATACAGGTACAAAAACAAAACAAACAAAAAAATAATTATTATTATGTTAAAAGAAGGATTATAAAGATATACAAAATTAAAGCATCTCAAATAATTCTGTGCTGGAAATCTCACTTCTGGCTACTTCTACTTAAGTCTTATAAATCCTCTGACTTATTTTGATGTCAAATTAAAAGAGCTGAGACGCCCAAGAAAAGAAAAAAGCCTGAAATAAAGATAGAAAATACCAATGCATCTCATTGTCTAAAAATGAGCATGCAACGTTGTATTCCACCCTGCCAATAGCATACTGAACTAACAAATAGACCCAAACCTCTGTGAATGGATGAGCCCCCAGAGCAGAAATGATGGAATAAGGATACATTACCTGCTTTTTGGAAGGAGGTGTTGGCCCTGAAGATTCATTTGTGTACAGTTGCAGAGATTACAGACTGCCTGTGCTGTTGCCTGTCAGGAGTGTGTCACAGCCACTGTAGCTGCAACCTAATTTCTCGTCTTTACATCTACAGAGGAAGTGCTACTGGTAACAGGAAGGAAGCTTTAACCACACTGATTATTCATTTGATTACATATTTAGAAAAGCTACTGACTACTTCCCCTGGCTATGACAGGAATTATATTATATATCATCAAATATTATGTGAGTACATTAAATTAATTTGTTTAATGAATGCTGCAGAAAATACTGATATGTATGTCTATCAATGCTGAGTAGTGAGGTAATTTCTAATATTTACAATGTAGTGATATTAAACTTAAAGGAGAACTATGGGGTCAGGGCTTTTCCCCATAGTTCTCCTTAGGGTAACGGGAGGACACAAACTAGCGTCCTCCCGTCACCCTAAGCTGAGTATACCGCGAGCTACAACTCGCGGTATACTGAGACGCCGCAGCCGGAGTGGTTCCCGACATCGATGTCGAGATCCGCCCAGCTGCGTGAGTGACAGCTGGCTCTGCCTATCTAGAGGCAGAGGCAGCTGTACCCGCCCCCTCCCCCGTCCGTTCCGCCAGTCAGCGCTGGCGGATCGGAGTGGGGAATCCATCCCCTCCCCTGTCACGGCAGAGAGCCGTGACAGGATCGAGAAGTGAGCGAACGCCGGCATGTGTTCGCTCACCTCCCGATCTACTGAGCCGACCTGTGACAGTCTCATTGTCACAGGTCGGCTAGAACTATGAGGTCACTGAAAAGCACTCAACTCATAGTTCTCCTTTAATAAATTATGACAGTTATGCTCCTTGACTACTAAGATTAAAATTAAAACCAAATTTTGACCAAAACATCTTTTAGTTTTAGATTATAGCAGGGATTGATGTCTATGTACCTTGCAGGATTTCACCTCACTTCCTGTCCTTGAGACTAGAGAAGGGAATCACTCCAGTGGGGACATAGGCAAGAACTTACTTATTATAGGTATTTATACAGTGTCAACAATTTACACAGGGCTTTGCATACTGTACATTCACATCAGTCTCTGACCTCAAGGAGCTTACAATCTAAAGGTGGCCATACACTCTACAACCATCGCAAGATTTTAGTCTTGCGATGGTTGTACAGGGATTAAAAAAACGTACGATCTGCCTATCTTGGACAGGCAGATCGCACTCTCGATCATCGCAAGCCCGCCCCCCTGAGGGGCGGGCTTCCGATGACCGCAATGCTGAACGGGCGTGCGCACACCGGCCCGTTCGGCATTTGTCTTCCGAGCACCGTTCTAACCAGCCGAGAATCGTACGATTCCCGGCTGGTTTTCGAACATGCTGGTTCGACAGAAGACGTGCGACCGTACAGTAGAAACGGTCGCACGTCTCCGTTCACACTGCTCGATTATCGCACGAAAAACCGATCACATACGATTATCGTACGATAATCGTGCAGTGTATGGGCACCTTTAGTGTGATATCCAAGTCCATCCAAAAACTAAACTTACCGGACCCATGTTAGGACAATGGGGAGTCGGGTGTAAACGGACATGTTCCCATTTACATCAGATTACCTTCAATCCTTTTAAATCTGGTCCACCAACATGGAACTCTGTTCAATTGGGATCTCCAGACCTGGCCGGAGTGGGGAGTAATGGGATGTAAATAGACGCATGTCCATTTAGATCCAGGTGCTTATAGACTAACATTGGGCTTCCTATCAGATCCACCTAAAAAGCTGACAGGTGGATCTGATCAGACCGTCCATCTGAAAGGGGCCAAACACAGGCATTCTAGGGCTAATTTAGACAGGAGACAATTATCCTTACAGCATGTCTTTGCAGTGTTGGGGGAGACCGGTGCACCTTGAGGAAACCTACACAAGCACAGGGAGAACATGCAAACCCCATGCAGATAGAGGATTCAAACCGGCAACCCCAGCGCTACAGTACTTACCACTGTGCTGCCTGATAAAAGCCTGATAGAGGTTCTAATCAGTTAAACCTTCCTGTTTTTATCCAATCTATAAGAGGTTTTGGGTAAATATGAGTTTTGATAACATTTCGGCAAGGCAAAAAATGAGTTCCTACAATGAGCTCTACAGACAGACATTGTTTTCAAGCTGAAAGCAAACCTTTCAGTCATTATAATTGTTAAAATAAATTATTTTGTACTACATGTCCGCTATCACTTATTAATCCTCCTCTGAAACCTGTGCACTTCTTCCCTTACTTCAGTGCTAAGCCCAAACAAACCATCCTACTCAATGGAAGTGCCCTTACTGACCACTGGGGTGTTCTCAGCTGTGGTGAAACTACAAATCCCATGAAGCATATCTCTCCGGGAGTCATGTCTGTGGCTGTGAAAATCTTGCAAAGCCTCATTTGGTGGATTCGTAGTTCCACCACAGCTGGAGGGCCGCAGTTTGGACATCCCTGTCCTAAGGGTAACGGGAAGACACAAACTAGCGTCCTCACATCACCCAAAGCCCAGTATTCCGCGAGCTACAGCTCGCGGTATACTGAGACGCCGCAGCTGGGACGGATCCCGACATTACATGAGAGGTTGTTTTCTGGCTAATAAAGATAATAATCTTAGGCAGCATGTTTGCTTTTAAAAGTTTAAATGGCCTAAACAGTTCAGCACAGTGGCGTAGTGGTTAGTGCTTCTGCCTTGCAGCACTGGGGGTCCCTGGTTTGAATCCTGGCCAGACACTATCTACATGGAGTTTGCAAGTTTTCCCTGTGCTTGCCTGGGTTTCCTCTGGGTACTCCGGTTTCCTCCCACACTCCAAAGACATGCTGGTAAGTTAATTGGCCCTGTATGTATGTGAGATCGGGACCTTAGATTGTAAGCTCCTTGAGGGCAGGGACTGATGTCAATGTGTACTATGTAAGCACTGCATAAATTGTCCGCACTATATAAATACTTGTAATAAATCATAATAACAGTTCAAATTACGTTTATCTACACTAAAGCTCATTCTGGGGTCTACAACTTATATTAAAGCACTTGGGCTGTGATCCTATTGCTAAATATTCTGATAGAACTCTTCCATGATTCCTGACATCCTTCCAAATACAACTTACAATATATTTATGGTAGTAGAGTAATGTGCAAAATGCAGTAACCTATAGCAACCAATCAAATGAATTTTTCCATTATAACATAAAAAAATGAAATCTGTAATCTGATTAGTTGTTATGGCTTACCGTATCAAAAGCAAACCTGAAAGGTATACCTAGATGTATGCAGATGGAGCATAGCCTACCCACTGAGTAGTTTAGCTTTTCATCCAGTCATAGCTGTACTACACTAGTTCACCCCAGCCCTTTCTCTGTAATGTGCTAATCCTGAAACACACCTGCTGGTGATACTGGAACATAGACCTCACACATAGAAAGCCTTATATGAAAAAATCCCAGCAACAGGAAGTTTCTCATAGTTATAATTCCATTCAGGCTGGGTTCACACCATTTTCTGGACCAGATGTGGAACGCAGGGCAATGCGTTCTTGCCGCGTTCCAGAGCTGGGTTTTTTAAAAACTTAAAATGGGCTTTCAGGTGTGGTTTAGTGCGGTCTAGTGCGTTCCGTGCATTCCATGCGTTTCTGCTGTGTTCCAATTCAGTCCAGACCGGATAAAATGAGACATGAGGTATTTTTCTGGTCTGGTTTGGTCTGGTACGGACTGTGCTGGTGTGAACAGAGGCCAGAAATAGCATAGGCATACA
This sequence comes from Nanorana parkeri, assembly GCF_000935625.1. Classification (NCBI taxonomy): domain Eukaryota; kingdom Metazoa; phylum Chordata; class Amphibia; order Anura; family Dicroglossidae; genus Nanorana; species Nanorana parkeri. The sequence continues at coordinate 467,245 of NW_017307489.1, read as the reverse complement.
TAAGGGTGGATTTTGGGTCCAAAAACAATCTGGTCTGGTCTGGAGATGATCTGCATGTGGTGTGAATGGGCCCTCAAACCTGCCTTTGATGTCTGAATGTAATTGGTGAATCAGGCTGCGGAGATAAAGAGGAAGTTACACAACACATGCTTCACATGGTACACTCCGACTTTCCAGCTACCGATCCTGTATAAAGGTCTGCGCTTTTTCTGAAGGGCATTACACTGAGCGTAACATAAGCTGAGTGAACTTCCTAACTTTAGTACAGTTTTCTGAATAACATAGGTAGCTTCCAAAGGCTTTCATTTCACTTTCACCTTGTAGTGCTCTTTAAATAAACACCTAGGTAGTACACTGTTGTCATTGTTACTCTGCCATACAAATCATGGGGACTTTCTGAGCCATTCACTTCCTAGTTACTTACAGTTCTTTGTTTACTAGAACGCTTCACAATGTTTATTTCCTCCTAACATTTCTGAACTCATCCCAAGCCAAAATTTGCCACTCAATGCCAACACTAGCTGGTTACATTTCAGTGTTTATCCTGCAAGTGGCTTCAGCTACAGCACAAATATACTGTAAGAAAACATGACTGAAATACAATGTATTTATATTTTGATCTTTCTACAACAGACTGCTGTTTTGGCGAATGTTAGTGGCACTGAATTGTATGCGCCGTGTGTTTATAACACAAGCCGACTGTGAAATCAGATCATGGGATCAGCCCTGCAGATGCTAAAAGAGGATATTCAAACAGAAAAACAATATGGTTATTGTGCAACTTTGTACATACCCGGCACGGGATTTTAAAGAGACAGAACAATGTGATGAGATTAGTGCCGTGCTTTCCTGAAACTTTACAAAGAAATAAAACCCCAGCTCAATTTCTTACAGGCATTTATATAGCACAGACAATTTACACAGTGCTTTACATATTGCACATTCACATCAGTCCCTGCCCTATGGGACAAGCCTTGTTTTCTATATTCATTGTAATGTTTCCGAGAACCTCCTGAAGAAGCTATTGCTCCAACATTGCAAAATGCATTGAGGAGCTATTGCTGCTCTTGCCATTAAGCTGTTTTGTGCTTTCTGATTGTACAAACTGTATGTATGTAAACTATTGATGTATAACAGATTGATCAAGACAGGCGGGAGCTTATCTCAGATTAATTCTTATGATATCGTTTTTCATAGAAAGTTTTGATTTCTAACTTAATGTTGTGGATTAAATAAAATATTGAGATTTCAAGTAACCAATGTCGTCTGTCATCTGAGTACCATTAAAGTCTGCTATGGTTCCAATGAACCATTCTTTTTTCAAAATTTAACAGGCAGCTTTTTTGTCAGTTAGTAAATTGTAAAATAAAACAGGAAAATTGTATTACCATACTTGCCGCAATTTCCTGAAAGCTCCATGGCAGCACACAATGAGCCTACACCCATTATGTGATACCATGGAGCTGTCAAGGAATACGTGTATTGCTAGCAGATCAAAAGCAAAAACGCAGTGAGGGGAATTTTTCAAAATTGGAGCAGACAGATTCTGGAGCAGTTGCCTATAGTAACCAATCAACTTCTCTCTTCAGTTTGTTCAGTTAAGATTTGAAATTGAAAGACAGAAGCTAATTGGTTACTATGGGCAACCGCTCTAGATTCTGTCTGTTCCAGCTTTGATAAATTCCCCTCTACGAGTTTTCCCAAAATTTAGCATTTTGCTGTTTAGGAAATTACATTTAAACTGACTGAGAACAGGCCTATTTGTACCTTAGTGTTGGTACTCCACACATAGAGGTCTATTTATAAAGATTATTTATAAGAAAAGGGCAAAAACAGATGGGGAAAATACCACCTTATGGCCACTAGATAGAGCTAAGTATCACAGAAAAACCAACCATGTTGATAAGGAGATACATTATTACAAGTCAACTGACTGCTGAAGAGCTTGAGCATGTAAATGTAACCACTGGTACTATGTAGATAGCAATGGTTACATTTATATGCTCATTCTCTCCAGCTGTCTCTTGAATTGTAATATAGCATCTCCTTACTAATATGTACTTATTTCCTATGATTCTGAGCTCCATATAAAAGGTCATAATGCAGTATTTTCCCCAATGAAGAACATTCGACCAGAAGAGAAATTGCACTAAGAACATCAGTTTTTGTCCCCGTTCTCACAACACCTGGTTAATTCACATAGTGGAACTTTAGACACAAATATCTTACCAATACCAACGGTTTATTTTTTACTTTTTTATTTTTTAAATCTTTATATATTTAATTTTTTTAACTTTTTAACTTTTCTTTAACTTTTTATTTATTTGCTTTTCCCCCTTAATGTTCTTCCTATTACATAGGAGATTAAAATCCCTTATGTGATAGTTTGGAGGTGACAGGTTCTCTTTATGGAACCTGCCCTGCAACACAGAACAGAAGTTCTGTGTAGTTCCCGACAGCCGAGACAGGTGGCGCTGTGATTACAGCGCCACGGTCTCAGAGAACACACAGAGAGCCTGTAGAGCAGACATTTTTCGTCTGCTCTATGGGCTCTATGCCTGAGCCGTTGTGCCCTTCCCTGGAACTAAGGGGCCAAGCCCAACCCCTGTAAAACAACCCCACACCATAATCCCCCCTCTACCAAACTTTACACTTGGCACAATGCAGTCAGGCAAGCACCGTTCTCCTGGCAACCGCCAAACCCAGACACGTCCATCAGACAGAGAAGCGTGATTCGTCACTCCAGGGAACACGTCTCCACTTCTCTAGAGTCCAGTGGCGGCGTGCTTTACACCACTGCATCTGACGCTTTGCATTGCACTTGGTGATGTTAGGCTTGGATGCAGCTGCTCGGCCATGAAAACCCATTCCATGAAGTTCTCTACACACTGTTGTTGTGCCAATCTGAAGTTTGGAGGTCTGTAGCTATTGACTCTGCAGACAGTTGGTGACTTCTGCGCACTGTGCGCTTCAGCATGAGCTGACCCCGCTCTGTCATTTTACGTGGCCTTCCACTTCATGGCTGAGTTGCTGTTTTTCCCAGGTGCTTCCACTTTGTTATAATACCACTAACAGGTGACCGTGGAATATTTAGTAGCAAGGAATTTCACGGATGGACTTATTGCACGGGTGGCAACCTATCATGGTACCACGCTTGGATTCACTGAGCTCTGGAGAGGGACCCATTATTTCACAAATGTTTGTAGAAGCAGTTTGCATGCCTAGGTGCTTGACTTTATACTCCTGTGGCCATGGAGGTGATTGGAACACCTGAATCCAATTATTTGGAGGGGTGTCCCAATACTTTTGGCAATATACTTTTGGCTCTGCCTCTGTGACCCGAAAGAGGACTAAGGGCCTGTTCACACGACGTCCGTTTTCTGTGCTGACCTGATCCGTACGCTCCTGCACTAAAAATGCATCCCAATGTATCCCTACTTGTTTTATGGGCTACAGTTCTCAAGTGTGTCCGTTCAGGTTACGACAGAAAAAATACTGCATGTCACATTTTGTCCGGTCAGGAAACGGACCGGAAACGCAAAATGCATCAAAAACGCACTGCACTGCAGCTAACACACTGACAGCCCCACTCCAGCAAAAAAAAATTTTTAAAATTGGAATGCATAAAAAACGCACTGCATCAGTAGCACCGCGTCTGCAGATCCGCACCTGATCAGGACCTGATATCATGTGAACAGGCCCTAAAGCAAAAAAAAGTTTGGCTTTAGTTCTCTTTTAGTATCAGCATTTACAGCTGAGGCTTGAAACTGAAACGAGAACTATGGGGTAACCTTTTTATCCTAACATCCTCCCATGACCCAAAGCTCAGTATATAGCGAGCTATTGCGTTAACAAACGACGATTGTGCTACACATGTTGGGTATCTATATATATATATATCTAGTATATATAAACTGCCAGTCACAATCTGATTTCCAAGGTTCTGCTGTGTCATCCACAGACACCAATTCTGCCAAAAACTAAAACATCAGTAAACAATCTAATATCCATAGACAATATTGAGGTCATAAGGTGCATATATATATAAGCCAAATATCACAGCAGTGTAAGCTTCTGGTGCTAATTTTAACACCAATCATGAGAAAAAAGCAACCCAATTGGCTATGAGATACATTTTTGTAGGATTACTGTAACGTATGCAATACAAATGTTACCTGCAAGGTTACCAACTCACTGGAAGTTGAAGGGAAATGAAAAGGAGATGGACCAGCAAAAGCATGGGTGGACACAGTCCCAGAAATTATAAACATGTCATTCGGAAGACTTAAGATCATTCTGAAGAAACACTATCCACTTGGTCACAAAGATCCAACATCAACTTGATGTCACTTATTAATAATAACAGGGCTCTCGAACTAATCTTAGGTAGGGATGTTCAGATACCAGTGCCGATACTTGGCATTTTCATGAGAACTACCAGGGTTGCGGTGGTTGCAGCTGGGACCTGGCTCTGGCGCTCCAGCACTGTCCTGAAATCATTCGTTTGTATTGTTTTAGAAAAACTGTCACATGACAATAAACAAAAATGTATCAGTACTTGTATCTGTCAGTACTTTTACAAGTATCACTACTTGTACTTGAATAGATGTTTTTTTGCATGCCGGTTTCCCAGCACAAATGTGAAATTTTCTGCAGACGACGTGTATCTAAACCTCTGTTTTTAACCTTAGCGGTGAGGCAAGTTTTTTTGCATGCTGGTGAGTGTGCCGGGAAACGTTTTGCTGTTGCACAGTATGAGAGAGGGGGAGGGGCAGGACGTCTTAAGACGCCCACCCGCTCTGAGCAGACTTCCGTCCGGCCGTTCACGAACGGCCATGGACGGAAGGTGGTTAAGGGAGGTTGGGCTTCCTCCTGACAAACCTGCACCCAATTTTATCTTTTGCTACATGTTCTCCAAGATGGAGACTCTCATAGTTTAGAGTTAGGACCGCACTATAAGAGGTGCCTTGGCGCGGCTGTGCGGCTTTCACATATTCTGCAGAAGACGTGTATCTAAACCTCTGTTTATAACCTTAGCGGTGAGACAAGTTTTTTTGCATGCTGGCTGGTGAGTGTGCTGGGAAACTTATTGCTGTGTATTTGTGGAGACACACATAGCTTATTAGCACACACAAGGGAGGTCAATACCAGTGCTCAGGGGACCAACTGATTCTGCAGGAAACTAAAACTTTTAAACATTAAGGAGCAGCATCCATTGTAATGTATTTAACCAGCATTGTAAATAGCTTAAAAATCTCTTGGCTTTAATATAATTGTAAAGATTAAGTGTTTTTTTTTTTAGACAGAGTGCACTTGTTCTTTTTGTCCCCCTCCCCTGATTTACTGAGATCTGGAGGACACTGCTCCATTGTTTGCTCACATCCAGCACTGCAAGTCTCCCTCTCCTGACCATGTTCATCTTCTGGCTGGTAGAGGGACCCATGTCAGTCTATGGATCTGTAATGTACAGATGCGGCCAGCAGAGGGAGCATTGTAGCCTTGAAATGTAAACAATAGAGGAACTGTGTCCCTTGGATCTTGGTAAGTATGGGTCTACAGATGGGAAAGGTGGGATTATTTAGGTCAGGGGTGTGGAAGCAAAAAGCATAAGTGCAATTTGATTTAAGATTCACTTATCATATAATACTTAGGATCTGTACCCTAAGGGCTGAGCTCTGCACAGCGACAACATGCACATTACTGCAACACACACTACATGCTTTGTGTAGAGATGCGTTTTTTTTAATAGCGTAAGGCAGCTGTGTTGGCATGAGCCAATGTATATTAGCACTGGGGGTCCCTGGTTCGAATCCTGGCCGGGTCACTATCTGCAAGGAGTTTGCATGTTCTCCCTGTGCTTGCGTGAGTTTCCTTCTGGTACTCCAGTTTCCTCCCACACTACAAGGACATGCTGGTATGTAAGTTGTCTTCTATCTAAATTGTCCCTGTATGTATGCATGTGAGATTGGGGCCTTAGATTGTAAGCTCCTTGAGGGCAAGGACTGATGTGAATGTTTAAAACACTGTGTAAAATTGTCAGCGCTATATAAATAGTGTGTATTGACGCCCATTAGTTAGAATTTGGAGTGTATAAGGTAGGCCACCATTGACCCTGGCATGTCAAGCCTGGGTTCCCGTCCGTATAGTGTGACATTGCATGTGTGTTGCAGCACAAAGGTGTGAACCCGGTGTAACTGTGCGTTGCTGTAGAGCAGCCCATTCATTGGAAAGGGATGTCTACGGCATCTAAACCACACCAAAGAAGTGCGTAATAAGTTACCATGCATTGTTCTGTGATGCAACACATGTGGGATAGATAGATACAGTTGGGTGCAATTATATCATTATATTAAATAATGACATGGCAGCGCACCAGGGTCATATGCGATCCCGTGTGATGTGGGAATGCACGCATAGATGTGAAGGGGCATCGCTCGGATAGGAACTAACATAATCGTTGTTGCGGGGAACCACGACATGTGCGTTTTAGTGCGTCTTAAAAGGTAATGGTGTGAATGGGCCCTGAAGCTGACAGAAGATGCTGTGACCCCCTGACCCCCACAGCACACATCTTTCATGTCCCCCTCCCCTGGTGTCACCCTAGACCAGTGACAGGCGTGCAGAGATCGGCTCAGCCGTGTGATAGGAAATGACAGCCATGGGCTCGCTTCCTAAACACTCGCTTTGTCATCTCAATGCGCCCATCTTGTACAGGAAAAGCCGCTGCAGCTGCTTCTCCCCAGCCTCGCCCAGAAAGTGTAATGACTGATTAATCGACCTTTAATATAATGAGGAGGCGTAGAAGAAGGAAGGCCGGTAGAGCCGCCCTCCAGCCCACTTACCAGATTTCCTCCGCCACTTGTCTCTCGTCTTCTCTCTATGAGGATCACTTCTTCCGTTCTCTCTAAGGTGTGTGTATTATTATTATTATTGGAAGGACAATAGCGCCACCTAGTGTTTATATTCAGCAAGTGCACATGGCACATAACCACGAAAACTTCATGTGTCTGAAGTTACAACTTTTGTTTCGTATTGGACAGAGTGAAGAGGGATTAGAACAGCTGTAAAGGGTTTTTATTGCTGCCTGTGTTTCCATTGGTCCCCACTCACACCTAGGCATACCAGGAACACATGCCGCGTTTGCGTGCATTTTTTTTGTGTTTATCGCTCGTCCTTGTTGATTTTAAAAGGTGCCGCATGGGCAACAAATGCAGGAAAGTAACTCATGTAGTAGATTCTGCTACACAGGTCCTGCGTTCTTTTCCTGCACGTTTGTGTCCATTTTAACGCGAGTGAATGCGTTTGATGCCGGGAATGGCATCACAAGCACCTTGCACGTTTTTGACATGTTCCATGGATGAGCGGAGTTCTATCAAAGAGTGTGACCGGTCACGTGGTTACACATTTTAACGTAATCCCGCCCAGTTTTTCGGCGGTGGAATATGTGAACGGCAAAAGGTGAAGAATTCCAACACTTTCCCAGCTGTTCCAGGGCAGATCAGCATCATGGTATGTGCAGGAGAATCGATCTGCCCTGAACCAGCTGATCGGTCCTATAATATCACTTCTATCTAACTTTGTGTAATGTGAGATCACACTCACAGAGTCCGATAAAAGTGACATTTCAGGTTTAAGATATTTACGTTTGCAGAATTTTCAAAATCAATAAAAATTGAGTAAATAAAAAAGTGACATTTCAGGACCGATCAGCTGTTCCGGATACAGAACGGTTCTCCTGCACATACCATCTGTGATGCCGATCTGCCCTGAAACAACTGAGAAAGCGTTGGAATTCTTCACCTTTTGCCGGTCACATATTCCACCGCCGAAAAACTGGGAGGGATTACGTTAAAATGTATGACCATGTGACCGGTCACACATTCCAACGCAGTCACAAACTTTGATAGAACAGCGGCAAAGCGCACATTTCTTTCCCACATTTGGTGCGCATTTACCGGATGCCTAGGTGTGAATGGGGACTTCTGGAGAATTATCTCTCTGTTTGTCCTGGTGACCGTTATGATTAAAAGTGAAAGAAAATCCCAAATTTTGGGTTGTCATCAGAATAGGAAACGATGGGAAATCTTCCAATTGGGACACTAGTTCTGGTGACACTGCAGACCACCAGGGATATTCCTCACTTTGAAGGGATTTCTCCTCACTTCCTGTTGTGGCTAATGGACAGGAAGTGAAGAGAAATCTCCCCAATGGGACACATGTAGCACACAAAAAAACCTGACAGAAGTTATAACCCTCCCTTACTCTATCCAAACCTGAAAAAAAGTTTTGGCTTCAGTTCTTTATGGCTTTATGGCTACTTTATGGCTCAGTTCACACCTAAGCATCAGTGTTTCAGCCATTTCTTCCACTTCCTGTTGTGGCTAATGGACAGGAAGTGAAGATAAATCTCCCCAATCGGACACATGTAGCAAACAAAAAAATCTGACAGAAGTTATAACCCTCCCTTACTCTATCCAAACCTGAAAAAAAAAGTTTTGGCTTCAGTTCTTTATGGCTACTTTATGGCTCAGTTCACACCTAAGCATCAGTGTTTCAGCCATTTTTACAGGCATTTTAAAGTGGTGGGGACAGAAATAAAAGCAGTAACAAAAAACATTGGTTTTGACACTTCCTCACTCTATTGGGTTTTGGCTTCATATAGATTTTAATCATTAAATGATAAAGGAGCATTTCCTACAAGGGCAATGTTTTAAAACTATTATTATAATCAGGGCTTGCAAAATTTTAAGGTGTCTCACCAGTCAGTCAAAAATGTCACCAGTCAGCATGACCGGAGTATAGCCTTGCAATTTATCTTAACATTTTTGGGGGCACAGATAGAGCTTTCTTTTGGTGGTATATAATCACCACTGTGGGGGGGGGTTATTTTTTTTTACTATATAATGAAAAAAAGTACCGGAAATTTTGAGAATTTTTTTTTCCCCCCTACGTTATGTTATGTTAAAAAACATTTATCCTTACCCACATTTTTTGTAAAATATAAAAGGCGGGGTCATGTCGGGGTAAATAGACACCAAATATGTCAAGCCTTAAAATTGTGCGCGCTCGCAAAATCGCAAAAAACGACCACACCATAAATTGGCCATAGGCGACGCTTTAAACGCCTTTACTGCTCATCAGTTTAGTATCATCAGTGATTAATGGCCCTAAAAGTATTGCTCACACTCCAACGTTCGTGGTGGTATGTAACATATGTGGCACAATAGGCGCAATCGTCGTTTTCGCACGTAGGAGCACCAGACGCATGTTTGCGTGTGTAGGTGGGGGACTTAAAAAAATGTTTTTTTAAATATTTTTTATGCTTCTTTCATTTTTTTATTACTCTTTTTTTTTTACACTTAACTTTATTGCTATCACATAGGGGGATAAGAAGTCCCCTATGTGATAGCCAATTTACATGACAGGTCCTCTTTATGGAGACATCAGGGGTCTCCTAGACCCCCTAATGTCACCTAGGGACCCCCAGAGAAGCTTATTCACCAGCTTCTCCCCAGCTTCTATAGCTGGGAATGACAGTTGAATGCAGAAGTGATGTAATATACATCACTTCCTGCATTCGGGGATCGGAGAGGAGATCAGAGGGAGATCGTCTCACAGAGCAGCCATTCTTTTCCAGGCCGCACTGGGCACAGCAGATCTCGGGACCGGCAACGGCGGTGGGGGGTGGTAAAACTGCAGCTAATACAAGCGATCGGGTGTCTCAAGGGACGCCCAATCGCTTGAATGTAAACCGCCATCCAAGAAGCTCCCAGTCACCGATCAGCTGATCGGTGAGTGTAAATAACTGGACATAGTGTGCTTACTATGCCCAGTTATGAATGAATAGGAAGTGATCTACTTCCCATTCATTCATGACTCTGGACATAGTAAATACACCATATCCACTCAGTACAGAGGCTTCCTGTTCATTCATAACAGGGGATGCAGAAAAAGAGATTTAGGAATCTGTGTTCCCAATCTCTTTTTCTATTTTAAAAGGGAAATATCAGGGGTCTGTTTAGACCCCTAATATTTCCATAGAGCCCCTGACAGTATAGTAAAAAAAAAGAAAAAATAAATAAAAAGTAAATACAATAAATAAATAATTAATGTTTTTTTAAAAGATTGGAAAAAAAGTCATTTTCGGTTTCAGCCTGCCAAATTTTTTATTTTCGGTTTCGGTGTTAAAATTCCATATGGTTGCATCCCTACAGACAATGTAATTAAGCTGGCCATACACTGTAATATTTTCTTCATTCAACCTGCTGGCTGAACAAAAGAAAATGTAACAGATTCCTCCATCAACACTTATAAGCGCTGCTCAAGGAATCTCCCGCTGTTTGCATTGTATTCTGACGGCGGTTGACAGCCACTGTCAGGATACCAGAGCAGAGTCAGCAGCTCATTGGCTGCCGGCTCTGTTTGCTCAAAGATTTTTCAACTGGCTCCTTTGATCAGCTGATCATGGGATGCCGTCCGAAATTCGCACAGTGACTGCTACTGTCGGCACCGTTCCGTCTGGCATCCCTCGATCAGCTGATTGAAGGTTTCGGCTGGAAAATCTTTGAATGAACAGAGCTGGCAGCCAATGAACTGTTCATCAAGAACTGGATGAAATTCATATGGTGTATGGCCGGCTTTAGCCTGAAAAAAAGCTAATTAGTTCATGACAAGGGGAAAGTTCATAGAAGAAGAAAACAGAGTAACAGGGATATGAGCTCATCACTGTGCTGCTTTTACTGGCTAGTCACAGACTGGGGGCGGGTCCATGACAGCCTTGCCCCAAAAGAAAGGTGTTAAATGATGCTGGCTGTCATTCAACCTGAAAGACTGGGGACATCATGTGGTGGAAAGTGAATACTGTGGGAAATAGCTTCATATTATAAGTATTGCAACATTAGTGGCTTTTTATGTTATACATTTTTTTTTTTTTTAACAGGTGTCATTTTTATTTTTAAAAGACACATGACATATCATAAACAACACATCAAAATAAATTCACATACAATCTCACAAAACAATATTATAATAATAATATATAATAATACATACCACAACATTAGGACCAAAATCAAACAAAACTACATGCATTGTAAGACAGCAGACCAAAGCACATTCAGCCGTGGATCTACCGCACCATGTAATGGGGGGGGACAGGGGGAGGAGAGAGGGACAAAAGGGGGGGGAGAGAGAAAGCTCCGCCTCAGGTCCCAACAGAGAGACTCAAAACTTCCACTAGCTATAGCCGGGAGGGCATGCTCTCCTCTCTACTCAGCCACGTCCGCAGGAGCATAGAATTTCCTCTGCGACACATGGTTGGATCATTGCACAGGGGATCCAGGCGGGAGCAAGGTCTCTCCGCCAGGTCCCTCCAAGGTAAGTCCCCTTGCCGCCACCCAGTCTCCCCAAATCCGCTCAAATTTCTGCACACAGTTGCGACTCATATAGGTCAGCCTATATAGGGGAAGCATTCTGTCAATCGTGCGTAACCATTGTCCCACCGTGGGGGGCTAATTTCCATCTCAGGATTATTTCCCTGCGAGCATAGAAAGCAACATGAAATATGAGGAGCCTTGTGGCCCTAGTCGTTTGAAGAGTGTCCTCGCATCCCAACAGGAAGATCAAGGGGTCCACCTCCAGCTGCAGACCAGTGACCGCGTTGACCGTAGACACCACCGAATCCCAGTAGGGTTTGAGCTTGCAGCATGACCATACCATGTGAAAAAACATGCCCATGTCCACCGCACACCGGGCACAATGCCCATCAGCCCCAGGGTATATTCTAGCCAATCTATCGGGGGTATAGTATGCTCTATGCAGGAATTTCAGCTGGATAAACCGTTCCCTAGGAGAGATCACCGTGGTGACATATGCCTGAACAACCGATTCCCAACTGTCCTCCGTCAAAAGGGGGATATCCTCCCTCCACTTCCCAAATAGTGCCACAAGCGGGGGTCCTCCCCCACAGGTCAGACGGAGGTAGAGAGAGGATAAAGGTTTGTGCATCCTGTCTGTCATTAAGAAACTCTCAATCCGGTCTGAGTCCACCGTCGCAGGGGCAGGAAACTGGGCTCTGTACGCATGTTGCAACTGCAGATATCGGAAGTGCATAGTCAGGGGTAGTTTGTAGTCAGTCTGGAGCCTGTCAAAGCCCAACAGCGGACCCCCCCGGCATAATATGCTTGACCAGCGTTATCCCGTGACGGGCCCAAGCCTGAGGATCGGGAATGGAGTGAAAATGCTCCAACCTCGGGTTACCCCACAGAGGTACATAAGGGAGATGGCGCCGGCCGGCACCCGTCCCCTCCGCACTCTGTCCCACACCGCCAACACAGTATGCATGGGTCTCGTGACCGCTACATTAGGAGCCCATCAGGGCTGCCTCTAGAGTCACTGCCGGGTTGCCCTGATCACGCTCGAACCACCAGCGGACAGTGACCAGGACTGCTGCCCAGTAGTAGGTTTTAAAGCAGGGCAGTCCCAAACCCCCTTCCGTAAGGGGGAGTCGGAGGGCCTCCCTAGACACCCCAGGTGTCTTTCCCGCCCAAATGAAGGTAGTCAGTATACCATCTAGAGTTTTACAGAAGGAATTAGGGATCAGGACCGGGGTGTTCCGGAAGCAGTAGAGGAACTTGGGAAGGAATATCATTTTTATTAAATTAATTCTACCCACTGGTGTAAGGGGGAGCGTTTGCCAGGTCGCGCATTTCGGCCTCAGGAGTCTAAGTATAGGGTACAAATTGTCCTCTAGAAAGCGAGCAGGGTCAGTGGCTATCCACACGCCCAGATACTTGAACTCAGCGACCCGCAGAAGGGGGGAGTCAGGATTAGGCAGGGCAGGGGCTGAGCCCAATGGGAATAGCAGGGACTTCTCCCGGTTCACCCGGAGGCCAGAGTAGGAACCAAACGTGTCTATTATCCCCAAAGCCGATGACAGGGAGGGGCCTTTTATGTTATAATTTAATGGGTTAATACAGGGGCGTCCCGAGGCCAACACCCCGCCGTGTCGTCATCGCCCATGTGCGGCCATCATCGCCATCTTGGTGATGGACACCGGCAGAGAGAGGAGGGGGCGTTCACCTGGCGGGATGAGGTATGCCGCCGGGTCCCCTCCTCTCTCCTGACACTGTCGGCCTGTCGGTCCATGACCGAGTGCCCGACTTTTTAGAGGGGGTGACACCAAAATAACTGTCAGTCATTTTGGTGTCACCCCTGCAATGGTGTCACAAGGGTGCGGGCCGCACCCCCCATGTGACATCCCTTTAAAGACCCTGCAAGTACAGAGGAATATTCCCTTTGTCTTGTAATTTACAGCAAAGGTATTAATTGAGCCAGATAAGATCAGGCAGGACTAAATAGTCTCTCTGAGATAACAAAGGCAGAGAGCATAGGATACAGGGGAGCTCTGAATGTCTGACAAGATCAGCAAGTATTTTTGTACTTATAAAAACAATTTATCAAAATGCTTTCAATGGTATATTTAACAGATCAAAAGACAGCAAATGAGAAGAATCCATTGTCAGGGTTTTCATACACTTTAAGGGCTTCCTCGGGTCATGCCATTTGCCATAAGGAGCTGCTACTTTCCAAACAAGCCTTCTGCTTTAGGACTTTATGCATATAGCTGCTATACAAACAGTGGATGGGTAGATCTGACACTTAGCTGAGAGGAGGTCATATCCTGCAGGGAGGCTAATTAGCACTCAATGAATTTACATGGATACTACTGTCATTTGGCTTTTACACTAGCATCAAAAGATCAATTGCCTTTCTTATTGCAAAGAAGGCCCAAAACAATCTACATTGCAGTCAGGACGTTCTAGAAAGAACTATAAGAAAATTATATTAACCACTCAAGTGTTATTAGAATATTATTATTATTATTATACAGGATTTATGTAGTGCCAACAGTTTGCACAACGCTTAATAAACACCTGTCAGGAGCCTTGCGTCCTGGGGGGCTTCAGGGAATCGTGGCCCCTTGGAGCAGGACAAGAAGCAGCCTTGTGCACTTTTTCTTTTTAGTGCTGTGATTTTGCGGTTCACTTTTTTTATTTACAGGGAAAGTTCGTCTATGATATATGCATCACATGTAAAAAAAAAAAAAAGAGAGGGCAGGTAAACAAATCTCCCGCTCTGTACTCTAACAGTGGCACAGTGCATTCAGCTGATTGGCTGTAAGCTGTAACTGTTCAGCCGACGATTTTTGATTGACTTTTGTTAAAGAGATAGGGCCACCCATGCACCAAATTTTGGCCAATTCTTGCTGAATCGGCTGAAATTCCATCTGTTTGTACCCAGCTTTAACATAAAGGGTTGACTAAGGCAACTGTATGTGTTTAGGATTAAGATGGCCGGCACAGATACCTGAGGCCTTCAGATTATGCTTGCACATCTGTCCACCTTCCAGTGTCTATATCTTAGATGGACATTTTGGAAATTCTAGAGTATCATGAATTAAATCTGCAAATAGATATAAATTAATATTTTACTGTCACGAGAAATGTATTGGGTTGGCTATTCCTGACCCGCTTTTGAAAATGCTAGTTGCCTGGCTGTGTCTAGCTTCAATATTTTAGGGTCACAGTCTTGGAATAAGTATGCTACAAGCGAGTGCAATTTGTTAAGGTAAGTGATTCAGAAAGCATTAGCATGACAGCCAGGTAACACTAACAGTAACATTAGCAATGGCAGCTCCCGTACTTTTTTCATGACAGTCACTTCTATCCACTTTCCTTAACTCATGTCATACAGATGCATTTGTGGATCATGTCATGCAATCTAGGCATTACATTACTGTAATGCCTATGACTGTATATGCTCATGGTTGGGAATTTATACATATGCACAATATGCAATATTTATGCAGTTGTCCTGTTAAAAGGTTTCCTAGGTCAGCTTTGCTTTACCCTTCTTAAAGAATACAGTACACGATTGCTGAATGTGTATACAGCGACTTTACCTAAGAAGAGGTCATTTTATTTGGTACCTGTTCATTCCCAAGCAGAAAATCATGTAGCGGCCACTTCATGCATACAGATATTGCCATGAGGTTCAGTTGCTTTTAGGTGAGACATTTAGACACAGTAATGAGTCAACATGCGCCTAAAACCAGATAAGCACCATTTTTGAGATGCACCACAACACACAAATGGTCCCAATTTTGCCTTACGTTGCACTGTAATGCACAAGCATTGGAGTGCATTTGCATTAAAAATTATTAGCACAGCAATACTAATCTTGCATTAGGGTTACAGAGGCGGCTCTTTAATTAGACAAATTAGGCGGTCGCCTTAGGCCTCGCGCTTCCGAGGGCCTCGCGGCCGCCTACTTTGCCCTGCCGTCACATTACCTCACAGCCAGGTAACGTCATGAGCTCTTAGCCCTGTCGCTGTCAAACGGAGACTCTCCGTTTGACAGCGACAGGGCTGAGAGCTTATCTGTTTCCTGCCCTGGTGAGACCCCACAGAGCCCTGCTACCCTGGTGAGACCCTCTCAGAGCCCTGGTGATTCCCCAGAGCGCCTTGGTGAGACCCCACAAAGCCATTGTGAGACCCCATGCAGCCCTGGTGAGACCAGGGCTCTGTGGGGTCTAACAAGGCTGGTGAGACCCCCCCGAGCCCTGGTGAGACCCCACAGAGCCCTGCTACCCTGGTGAGACCCTCTCGGAGCCCTGGTGAGACCCCACAGAGCCCTGGTACTAATCAGGCTGGCAAGACCCGACAAAGCCACGGTGGGAGCCCTGGGGAGACCCTACGGAGCCCTGGTGCTGGTGAGACCCCACATCACCCTGGTGAGATCCCACAGAGCCCTGGGGAGACCAGGGCTCTGTGGGGTCTCACCAGGGCTCCGAGAGGGTCTCACCAGGGTAGCAGGGCTCTGTGGGGTCTCACCAGGGCTCCGAGAGGGTCTCACCAGGGTAGCAGGGCTCTGTGGGGTCTCACCAGGGCTCCGAGAGGGTCTCACCAGGGTAGCAGGGCTCTGTGGGGTCTCACCAGGGCTCCGAGAGGGTCTCACCAGGGTAGCAGGGCTCTGTGGGGTCTCACCAGGGCTCCGAGAGGGTCTCACCAGGGTAGCAGGGCTCTGTGGGGTCTCACCAGGGCTCCGAGAGGGTCTCACCAGGGTAGCAGGGCTCTGTGGGGTCTCACCAGGGCTCCGAGAGGGTCTCACCAGGGTAGCAGGGCTCTGTGGGGTCTCACCAGGGCTCCGAGAGGGTCTCACCAGGGTAGCAGGGCTCTGTGGGGTCTCACCAGGGCTCTGTGGGGTCTCAACTGGGCACTTTGGGGTCTCCCCTGGGCTCTGTAGAGTCTCGCCAGCCCTGGTTAAACCCCACAGAGCCTTGGTGATACTCAGCAAAGCCCCGGGGAGACCATATAGAGCCCTGTGGTATCTCACCAGGGCTCTGTGGGGTTTAACCAAGCTGGTTAGACCCCACAGAGCCCTGGTGGGACCCTACAGAGCCCTGGTGAGACCTTACAGAGCCCTGGTTGAACCAAGGATCTGTGGGGTCTCAACAGGGCTCTGAGGGGTCTCACCAGGGCTCTCTGGTTGTCCCACCAGCCTGGTTAAACCCCACGGGGCCCTGGTGAGACCCCACAGAGCCCTGGTTAAAGTAGGGCTCTGTGGGTTCTCACTATTCCTGGTTAAACCCCACATAGCCCTGGCAAGACCCAACAGAGTATTGAATAAATACACAGCGCTAATTACTCTAAAGTGAATACATGTGTATCTGTACATAAAAACCGTGTCAAGTTGTCAAATCATACGTGGCTCCCATATATATTCAAAGTGCATAAATTCAGTGTTTTATATGCAAGTGGATAACATTAAATCAAATCCGACATCCAGAAACGGTGCCTAAATCGTGAATGAAAAAATGTTGTGTGAACAAAGTGTTTAATAAAAATTCCTCTGTGATCACAATAAATAAGTATCTTATTAACAAACTATAAGTGATGTATTCCTATAATAAAACATGGTCCTTTCCCTTTGTAAAATCCTGTAATCCTTGCATTCCTAGTAGAATCCTAATTCTGTTTCCTGTGTGGTGGATTCTGCTTATGACAGCCCAAAATATACTGATTCCAATGGAAACAAAAGTTTAATATAGCTATCATATTTCTGAAAACGTTTTTGAGTTATATTTAGCATGGATCCTTTTTTTATCCTTCTGTTATTTGTGTTAAAATGTATCTTTACTGTACTGTACTGCAGGTTTTTTCTACCACCCCATTTTTCCTTTGTAAGGATTGTGGGTTTGGTAACAGGGCCGGACTGGGACAAAAAATAGGCCTGTGTGTTCCCTCAGTCTGGTCCCTGTGTTCTCTCATTCTGGCCCCTATGTCCTCTCATTCTGGTCCTTGTGTCTCCCCTCAGTCTGTTCCCTGTGTCCTCTTATTCTGTACCCTGTGTGTCCCCTCAGTCTGGTCTGTGTCTCCCCTCAGTCTGGCTACTGTGTCCCCCTCCTTCTGGCCGCTGTGCCTCCCCTCAGTCTAGCTACTGTATCTTCCCTCAGTCTGGCCCTGTGTCTCCCCTCACTCTGGCTCATGTGTACTCTCATTCTGGCCCCTGTGTTTCCCCTCAGTCTGGTCCCTGTGTCCTACTCATTCTGGCCCTTGTGTCTCCCCTCAGTCTGTTCCCTGTGTCCTCTCATTCTGACCCTGTGTCTCTCCTCAGTCTGGCCCCTGTGTCCTCTCATTCTGGCCCCTGTGTGTCCCCTCAGCCTGGCCCATGTGTCTCCCCTCAGTCTGGCCCCTGTGTCTCCCCTCAGTCTGGCCCCTGTGTCTCTCCTCATTCTGGCCCCTGGTCCTCCCCTCAGTCTGGCGTCTGTGTCTTCTCATACTGGCCCTTGTGTCTCCCCTCAGTCTGGCCCCTGTGTCCTCTCATTCTGACCCTGTGTCTCTCCTCAGTCTGGCCCCTGTGTCCTCTCATTCTGGCCCCTGTGTGTCCCTTCAGCCTGGCCCATGTGTCTCCCCTCAGTCTGGCCCCTGTGTCTCCCCTCAGTCTGGCCCCTGTGTCTCTCCTCATTCTGGCCCCTGGTCCTCCCCTCAGTCTGGCGTCTGTGTCTTCTCATACTGGCCCTTGTGTCTGGCCTCATTCTGGCCCCTGTGTCCTCTTATTCTGGCCCCTGTCTCCCCTCAATCTGGTCCCTGTGTCTTCTCATTCTGGCCCCTGTATGTCCCCTGGGTCTGGTCCTTGTGTCCTCTCATTCTGACCCCTGTGTCTCCCATCAGTCTGGCCCCTGTGTGTGTGTGTCCTCAGTCTGGCCCCGTGTCCTCTCATTCATGTCCTCTCGCCTCAAGTCTGGTCCCTGTCTACTCTCATTCTGGTCCCTATATCCCCCCTGTGTGTCTCCTAATTTTGGACCCTGTATCCCTCTGGTGTTTCCCTTGCTTGTTCAGCAGAGGACGGTGGCGCTTTGGTTCCTCCTAAGTGTCTGGCAGTGATTCCTCACCACCTCCCCCCTCTCAGCTCACTTTCCTGGGTCTCCGGTGTACCGTTATGTCTCTCCAGTATTCTGCATTGCGCTGTATAATTATACAGCACAATAATTTACCACAAGCTATAGGGGAATACAACAAATCCCGGCAATAATACATTCCACAGCGGCGCAATGCACACAGAATACCACCAGCTATAGAGGAATACAACAAATCTCAGCAAATGCATTATACAGCGCAATGAAGAATACCGCCAGCTATGATGTACTATTGCTGGGATTTGTTGTATTCCTCTATAGCTGGCGGTATTCTGCATTGTGCTGTATAATGTGCTATTGCTGGGTTTTGTAGTCCTCTATAGCCGGTGCCATTCTGCATTCATTGCTGTATAATTTTACACTTTCCATTTCACTATATTGCACACCACACTTTTTTTTTTTTACTTCCACCGCTTCAAGCTTTCTCCCGTGATGGACTACAATCTCAATACATACTAGTAGTCCATCACTGGAGCCATTTTTAAAATCCGATTAACCGATTAATCGAACTTAATAATCGGCTAACTAATGCATTTTGAAAATAATCGTTAGCTGCAGCTCTAATCTGGATTGGCTGTCACAATCTTTTAGATTGTAATCTTTCATGAGCAGGGCCTTCCTTACCATCTTGTCTTGATTTGTATTGTAACTGTAATGTCTTCCTTATATTGTAAAGCGCTGCGCAAACTGTTGGTGTTATATAAGTCCTTTATGACAATAATAATAAGGGAGTTAATTCATCTGGACACCAAAGATACAACGAGAATATACACAGAATAGTACATGCATGGCTCAAAGTAAAGTCTAAAGGTGCCCATACACTGTACGATTATCGTACGAGAATCGCGGGAAATCCCGCGATCGTTCGATAATCACAAAGTGTATGGAAGGCGTGCGACCATTTCTACTCTACGGTCGCACGTCTTCCGTCGAGCAAGCAGGCTTGAAAACCCGCCGAGAATCATACGATTCTCAGCGGGTTAGTGGCCTGCTTGTTCAACAACTGCCGAATGGGCCGGTGTGCGCACACTTCCAGTTTGCAGTCATTGGAAGCCCGCCCCTCATTGCAGTCATCGCAAACCCGCCACTCAGGGGGGCGGGCTTGCGATGATCGCAAGTATGATCTGCCTGTCCAAGATGGGCAGATCGTATGAGCTTTTAATTAGCTTACAACCATCGCAAGACAAAAGTCTTGCGATGGTTGTAAGGTGTATGGGCACCTTAAAGAAACATTGCTGGAAAGCAGAAGAGCAGATTATTGCAGAAGAGGAATACGGAGTCTCTTCTGCAATAAATGCCTGCTTGCCAGCATCGTTCTTTTAGGCTGGGTTCACACCTAGGCGTATTGAATATGCGCGTTTGTCACGCGTTTCGTGTCGCGCATTTTTACCGCGATTCACGGTAAAAAAAACGCGCGACAAACGTGTGTTTCTGAGTGCTACATGGCTGTATCCCAATGGAAACGCGCGACCAAAACGCCCCAAAGAAGTCCACGTACTTCTTTGGGCGTAGGCCGTTTTGTAGCGCGTTCAGACGGGCTGAAATACGCCCAGGTGTGAACCATACCCATAGGAAATAATGGGATTTCGGTGTTTGAGCGTTCTGCAGAGCGTTCAAACGCGCTACAAAACGCCCAGGTGTGAACCAGGCCTAAGAGTTTATTTACACTTTCAGACTAGCATAATCGTTATCTTGCAAGATCATGTAGACACGCTGGCAATTATTAAACAATTGCATCATGGCAAACTAGATTCAATGTTGAGAAAAAAGGAAGGGGTATGACACAATTTTCTGACTTGTACAACAGTTTATATGCTACAGTAACAACTACAGCAGATACCATCAGAACAGCAAAGCCAGATGAAAAGGCAGTCGGTTGGTTTGGAGATGTTGGCCTATTACGTATTGTTCTCAGCTGTGAAGCAGAGGTAAATTCCACAGTTCTTAGCGTAAAGGTGTTTTGTGCAACATACTGTACACTGCATAACAAATGTTGTGTGAAAACAGATTTTCATTAGTTTGATATTTTGCAAATGAATGACCAAAAACCTGTTAGGCAGCTTAAGCCACACCTGTCCTAATTAAGTCTGGCACCCCTGATGATTCTTTCTTATGCAGAATAGGTTCAACTATGTCTTAAGGTGCCCATACACCTTACGATTATCGTACGATAATCATATGCGATCGACTTTTCGTACGACAATCGTAACGTGTGAATAGAGTGCCCGACTGATAGTACTGTACAATCGTACGACTGTTGACGGTCAAGCATATTTGAAAACTTTGGTGGATTGTACAATGTTCGCACGGTTGGTGGTGTTTCCGTCTGTCAAAAGTCGTACGATTAACACTGCGCATGCTAAAATAATTGCGGTCAATTACCGCAAGTCGTCCAGGTGTTTTTTTTAACTACCGCTCATTGAACCTTGCGATAATCGGGGCAGGCTGGGGCCGTCGTACGAAAATCGTACGACGGTTCGATCATCGGACGAAAAGTTTCGTCCGATAATCGTAAGGTGTATGGGCACCTTTAGGTGTGTTATTTAAGTACGGGTTATGCACAAGCAATGATGTGCAGTACAATAGCTGCTATGCAGATTTAATCCTTCAACCGCAGTCAGAACAATGAAATATTGCTGAATTGCTGTGGTTTAAAGTCAATTGAAACCGTGTTTTTTTTACTTTGTAAACATTCAGGGTGCATAACAAACAAATAATATGGCATTTTTTAAATGTTATCTTCACTAACGGGTTTATTTAAAAAAACTTCTGCCTAGTGGTTAGCTAGGTGGATGTCTATACTCCTGAGTCCCATCTAGAGGCACTAGTGCCATGTAAATGGCAATATGCTCCACACTGTAGATGCTGCAGCAAACACGGTTTCACACAACGTGCAGAGGTCTCCAACTGTCTGACACTCCCTCTACGCATTGTCTCCATTAACAATGCTGCTCAGGGAGCATGAGTGCTGTTGCACTGTGCCTGATTGCATAACAAGTAAAAACTTGAGCCTTCAACTGTACCTTAAGGCTGGCTTCACACCTGTGTAAAGCAAAATGTCGGAAGTGTTGCATTTTACCATTGGTGCATTGTTATGCACTCCATTGAGAAAAGGTGCATTAGCATTCAATTCAAAAAGAGGGGCTGCTTTAACACACAAAACATATGCAAATGCACAAAATAATTTACATTAGCATGTGCGCAGTAAGGCCCAGTTAGGTATGAAGGGGGCCTATAAGGGGGACGATATTTTGCACATTGCTATTTGCTATAAAGGACCACCACAACGTGAAATATAGTATTCTGGAAACTATATGGAATTAATATATTTGTAGCAATAGTATTCAGTATATGAATTCTTTTTTTTTTATATCACATGCCTTTATTCATATTTTTTTCAACATTTACATACAGACCAAGCTGTTCAGCAAAAGTGACATTTACAGGGTTTGAAGCAAACCATAAAACATTGCCAGGGGTGCTTAAAACAGTCATTTGGTAATCTTACAGTTTAAACATTTTTTTTTCAAAATAAAAAACGTTGATGTAACTGTTAAAAAAGTATTACTGGGTTTAGTATTTTCTTTGTGTTGTGGCTTACTTAACCACTTGAAGACCGGGGTGTTTCACCCCCTTCCTGGCCAGGAAATTTTTCACTATTCAGCGCTGCGGTACTTTGACTGTTGTTTATTCCGTCATGCAATGCTGTACTGATACGAATTTCATACCATTTTTTGGGGACACATAGAGCTTTCTTTTGGTGGTATTTATTCACCACTGGGGTTTTTATTTTTTACTATATAACAAAAAAAGTACCCTAAATTTTGAAAAAAAAACATGTTTCCCTATAAAATGTTATGAAACATTTATTTTCACCCCAATTTTTTGGTAAAATTTAAAAGACGGGGTCACGTCGGGTAAATAGACACTAAACATGTCAACCTTTAAAATTGCGCGCGCCCCCCGAAATCGCAGAAAACGACCGCAACCATAATTGGCCATAGGCGACACTTTAAACTTTTTTACCGCTCATCCGCACACCCGCAGCTCCTGCAAGCGATCGGGCGTCTCTATAGACGCCTGGAATAAAGGAATAATGTCACCAGCACACACAAGCGCCTGATCGCTTGTATGTAAACAGCCATCGCTGGCTGTTTACATGCTCACAGTTTTCCCTCTCGTCTCCCTCCCGCTCCTAGCAGACTCCCGTCCGGCCGTTCACAAACGGCCATGGGCGGAAAGGGGTTAAAGCCCATTTTAAATGAAATGTCCATCTTACAATATCCTATCCAGAGGGTGACAATGCTTCTGCATGATTTCACAGCAGAACAGACAGCTGCTGTATGTTCTGCGCTTTTTTAAGCTGGTCATACACTGGTAAATTTGCATTGAATGCTGCACCTTTCCCATTAAGATGCAGCCCGTCTCGGCTGAAGAGCCGATAGCCGACTGCGAAGTCAGCCCAGTTCATCTGAACATTCCATAATGCCATTAGAAACTTAACGAATGTTGACAAATGTTGACAATATAATTTGACTTTAACATTCGATTTTGGAAATGAATGGAGTTTCTCGAACAAATTACATTCTAACAGTGCTCCCAATGTCTTTGTCAATTGGAAGCGGTTCTGGACTTGGCTTCTGCACAATTTAAAAGTTCTCCTACCCCTTCTAACTCTGCAACCGGGCCCGTAACAATCTCAATTTATGTCTTACAGAAGAGGCAGATTGCACCCTTCGCTGGACTAACCAGAAACTCTACGCTAAAGCCAACAAGCCAGATAATATGTGGGCAAGGAAGCTTCGCTTTTTCAACCAACCTCTCTTGAGAACCAGACTTAATAGTACCACGAGTAACCCTGTTAAGGTTCTAGAGAAATTTCGCCATCATCTTGCTGGATTGTATTCTGACTCCACCCCTCTGCCTTGAGCTCAGATATCTTCTTTTATGAATTCCATTCCCTTTCCTTCTCTTCCAAGGCCTTGTAGGGAGTCCCTGGAAGCTGGCATCACAGAGGAGGAAGTCCGCCTCAACATATGCAACCTGAAGTTGGGCAACCTGAAGTTGAAGAGTAGACACTAAGGGAGAAACAGAAGGGAAAAGGGAGGCTCCAGCGAATCCAGCAATCTATATAGGGCCGCAGTGGCATTAGATAGTCGTATTAGCGACGGTGCACTAGTCCCCCTCAACGCAAAAGGCCCACTCCCATTATAAGGCCAGAAATGCCGCTGTGCCCATATATAAAATTCAAGGGGTCCATAATACTGCACATTGAGCCTGACGCTCATGTCGCAAAGCCGTCAGTTCCTCAAAGCGCATGATCAGACACAACTCACGGTCTGTATGACCATCATGTTCCAATGGCGGGGGGCAACAGGAAGAAACAAAGCAGGTCCCTCTTAACTGAAGCAAAGGAGCCAGGCAAGATAGAGAGGAGAGCTTTTTTAGGGGATGGTGTAATGTCAGTCCCCATTACCTAGTTATATATGTCGAAGACCTGGGTCCAAAAAGGTACCAGTAGTGGACAGCTCCACCAGATGTGTAGGAGGGTGCCCTCTGTGTTCAGACACCTCCAGCAGGAGGAGGACCTGTCGGGTAATATTTTGTGCAAGAGAGTCGGGCTACGATACCAGCGGGTCAGGATTTCATAGCCATTCTCCTGAGCCGAACTAGCCACTGAAAGCTTATGAGTGATCATGAATGAGGTTCGGATTTCCTCATCAGTAAGTACGATGTCCAAGTCCGACTCCCGTCATGAACAGGGGGCGGCCCTGGAATCTCATCGCCAGCAATTGACTATACAGTAAGGAAATTATATGAGTGGGTGGGTCATCCTGACAGCAAAGCGACTCAAACCAGGAAAGAGGGCGTTGCAGGGTGGTCCAGTCTCTCATGTTAGCGTAGAACGCACAAAGCTGAAAATAGAGCAAGCAAGATCCCGGCGTATGGGGTCAATCCGCAAGTAGGGCAGCCAGAGGTTTCAAGTTTATTCAAGTTTATTCCCGTGAGAGCCTCGACCAAGGGTGAGGGCAAATCAGATGTCCAGCAAAGGAAGCTGGAGGAGATGCAGCCCAGCTGGAACGCTGGATTACCCATTATGGGGGTCATGGGTCCCTCAGGGGGAGACAAATCGTGGGTTCTAGTCAAAAGGTCCCACACTTTCAAGAGGGGCGGAAGAGTAAAAGGGAGCTTCGAGGAGTGGGGGCGATGGGTAGGTGCAATCCAGGGTATTGGGAAAGGGAGTACCTGTGAGACAAATGATTCCAGGGAGACCCAGAGCTTGTGAGCTCCCTGAAATTTTTGGTCAAGGATCTGGGCGAGGAGTGTCGCATAGTAATAGGTTTTTAAGTCAGGTAGGGCTAAGCCCCCCGATTCCTTTGAGCGGACCAAGATGTTGAAGGCCAGTCTTGGGCGTTTACCATTCAAGATAAATCGAAACAGTGCAGTACGCAATTGATGGAAAAATGGCGCCGGTAGAGTAATGGGGAGAGTCTGAAAGAGATATAGAAAGCGGGGGAGACTATTCATTTTAAAGATCGCAATCCTTCCCATCCAGGAGTGCCGTGGGGAGGTTCAAGTCTGAAGACGAGAGATGGTAGATTGGAGAAGCGGAGCGAAGTTCAGGCGATACAGATCTGCCTGATCCGAGGACAAGAGTACACCGAGATATTTAATAGCTGACGTTTGCCATTTAAAGTGAAAATGCTCATGAAGGTGGGTAGCCTCTTTCGAGGGGAGGGAGACGTGTAGGGCCTCAGTTTTATGCAAATTCACCTTAAAGTTGCTGACGAAACCAAATCTCCGAAATTCCCCTATCAAGGAGGGAAGTCCGACACGGGGGTTGGACAAGTAGAGGAGAACATCATCCGCGTACAGCCCAAGCTTGTAATGGTGATCTCGGATGCAGATCCCTTGGATAGAATGGTTTTGCCGTATGGCTTCCGCAAGGTGTTCCATTGCCAAGATATACAAATACGGGGACAGCGGGCATCCCTGTCTAGTTCTATTCCGAATGGAAAACGGAGGGGACAGGGAACCGTTAACCCGCACCCGAGCTGTGGGGCAGTTGTAGAGGGCCATAATTTCAGCCACAAATGAGTCTGGCAGCCCGATCTGCTCAAGGGTGAGAGCAAGGAAGTCCCAATTGAGGCGATCAAACG
The DNA here is from genome assembly GCF_000935625.1 of Nanorana parkeri. NCBI lineage: Eukaryota > Metazoa > Chordata > Amphibia > Anura > Dicroglossidae > Nanorana > Nanorana parkeri. The sequence goes on along the minus strand of NW_017307489.1, from coordinate 441,607 downwards.
CCTTCTCCGCATCAACCGATAGAAGGCATATAGGAAGGCCGGAAGATTTAGCATAGCGCATGAGTGTTAGTGTCTTAATAGTGTTGTCCCTGGCTTCGCGAAATGGGACAAAGCCCACCTGATCCATGTGGATCAGTGATGGGACGTAGTGTCTTAGGCGATTAGCCAGGAGCTTAGCGTAGAGCTTAAGATCCACGTTGATAAGCGAGATCGGGCGGTAATTAGAACAGAGCGTCAGATCTTTGTCAGCTTTAGGGATGATGGTGATGTGCGCTTCTTGTGACTGGCGTGTGAAGGGGCAGTCCGCAGAAACGGCATTAAAGGTGGAGTGGAGCAGAGGGGCTAGCAAGTCCTGGAAATGTTTATAGAAGGCGCCAGTGAACCCATCCGGTCCTGGGCTCTTCCCGGAGGGAAGTCCTTTAATGGCGCCTGCAACCTCCTCCAGAGTGAAAGGTTCCCCCAGAAGGGCCACAGCTTCAGCCGGAAGAGTCGGGGTGGCCATATGAAGCAGCCATTTCCGGGGGGTCCGAGGTCGGGGGGGAATGGTCCAGGGACAGGTAGGTTATACAGTTCAGCGTAGTAAGCCTGGAACGCTTGCACAATTTGGTCGGTACTGTGAACCACCCGGGCGTCGTTCGTCTGTATTTTAGGGACGTATGTGTGCGTAATTTGCCTCTGGACGGATCGTGCCAAAAGCCGTCCGCACTTATTGCCATGTTAATACAAGGATCTGCGCAGAGATTCCTTGTACTTAAGGGAGCTGAGATCTAGGAGGGATCAGAAATGTGAACGCTTCTATTCCAGCGCTAACAATACAGAGGGAACTTGAGCAGACTTATGCTGAAGCTCTAGCGTGTGGATGTCGCCCAAGAGGGTGGTAAGTTCCTTCGAGCATGCTTTTTTCAGGCGTGTGGCATGAGAAATAAGGACACCCCTGAGTAGGCATTTGAAGGCCTCCCACTTGACTGGTGGGGCGGTATCATCTGTGGCATGCGTGGCAACGAAGGTGGAAATCGCGGACTTGATGGCATCTACCGTGACAGGATCGCGTAGTATTGTTTCATTGAGTCGCCACGTGAAAGAGCGAGGGGGTTGACCGGGGATGCAGAGAGCTAGAGAGACAGGGTAGTGGTCCGACCACACCTGGGAGTCAATGGCTGCGTGGGGGTCCCACGAGAGAAGGTGATGGGACACCAGAAAATAGTCAATACGACTATGAGAGCAATGGGGGAAGGAGTAAAAGGTGTAGTCCGTCACAGAAGGATTTAGTATCCGCCATACATCCACCAGCTGGAGACGGTGCAGGAGGGTCTTGAGCCTATTCAGTTGGGACATAGAAACAGAGGATCTACCCGAGGAAGAGTCCAACCGAGGCTCTAGAGGATAATTAAGGTCACCGCCCAGCACTATGTAGCCATCTGCGAACGTCTCCAACCGGCGGAGTACGGACAGGAAGGCAGGCAACGGAGATTGATTAGGCATTAACAAACATGAGGTACCTCCCATCCGGGTCCTGATCAATCCGCAGGAGTTGGAAAGGCATTGTGGAATGGAAGCATATAGCTACCCCCTTGGATTTAGAGGTGGAGTTATTACTAGTATATACCAGGGGATAGTATCGAGAGGATAACCGCGGGGCTACTGGGTCTTTAAAGTGGGTCTCTTGTAGGAAGAGGACCTACGCACGTCTCTTATGCATGGAGTATGCAAGTTGTGAGCGTTTACACGGCTCATTCAGTCCCTGAACATTCAGGGAAACAAACGTCACAGGCAACATTGGGCCACAGGCCAAGCTGCAGTCAACCAGAAATTGCGGTTCGCGGGAGCACCCGGCACACGAAGGGAGAGAGATGGAAGACACAAAGACAAAAGCCAGAGGAAGGGAAGAAAAGAGATCCACAATCCAGAGGGGAAGAGAGACAACATCAAACATACACACAGCCTAAGGGGAAGAACCGAGTCTTTCATTGGGCATAACAGGGTACACCAACCAAGTCGGCTAGCCTATGGGGGGTATGGAGAAACCAAGGGCAACGGGGTTCACTCCAACATCAGAACCGGGCATCGTATGGAACAAAATATTATCGTGAATTATTCAACAGGAAGTGCCAAACATATAAGAGCAATTGAATGGGCATCCTGTAAACAATAACAGCAACATATAGTAACATAGTTCAACATAACTAGGCCTTAGTACGGCCAATACCAGTGAGGATCAGTCATCGTACAATTGAGAGGGAAGGAGGGGCATGAGGAGATGGGAAGGCAATGGCTGGGGGAGGGAGGGAGGGGAGGGAAGCAGGACATGGTCCGTAGGTCAGACCTTCAGTGAGCAGAGGACTCCCAAGGGTTCGGGTGAAAATTAATGCGCTTCCCTGCACCCTTCCTACCACCATACAAGGCCACAGATAGGGTCTGTGACACCGGGGTGGGGGGATGCGGCCACTCAGTAGGGGGGTCCTCCAAATGGAGCTTAGACCCTGTGCAACCATATGGCACGTACTGACAGTGCGAGGATGAGAGACATCCTGTAGTGGGCACATAACCCAGTGGGCAGACACCAGGAAGATAGCCATCCAATGCAGCAGCACCGGGGTATAAACATGAGGTCTAGCAAGGCATCGCAATAAGGGAACATACAGGTATATCTGGCAGCAAAATAAGGGGAGGGGTACAATGGAGGGGTAGGGGGGATAGGGAAGATGAGGAAGGGATTGGGGGGGTGAGGGAGGAGGGGGGAGGGAGTAACGGAAGGGTGACCTGGGCCCAGTGTCCCAATGGAAATCAGTAGGCCATGCACAAAACCGGTATCAGTGGTCCGAAGCCGGAGACCGGATCCCAGAAAATCCCAGATCCGGTCCTCCCGAGTCGACCCCGGAGAATAAATGCCACTACCAAGGTCCGCCCCCATGTGGAGCAGACACCCCGGCAGTGTCAACGCCCAGGCGAGAGGGGACCCGCAGGAGTGGGCGGAGGTTAGATAGGCTTGTACCACTTCATGCGAGGTAATCAGGCACAACTGGAGATCTACACGGCGAACGGGCCCCTGTCATGCAGATAAAAAGCAATTAGCATAGCATACACGGCATGTGGCTTTACAGTAATACATCACCCGGAGGGTAATCCCTCGTGCCGCCCGATGGCATGAGCAGGGGTAGTGTCCCATGGGCGGAGAAAGTCCCAAGTGTCTATGTAGCGTTCCTCCATAACAAATGCACAGATGATAAGAGACAAAAAGTATAGGCAAGTGCAGGACCGACCATAGGGCCACCCCCAGGAGGGCCCAACACCCGCTAGCAAACCTCCAGGGGCAGGGCAGAAGGGAAGGGAGCAGCAGTGGGGGCAAAGTCCATACCCTTGTTTTCCACTCCCATCCTCCAGAACGGTAAACCTGAGAAGATTAAGGCGTATTCCGTGGGACATCAAGGCACAAGGAAAGTGCATAGGTCACAAAGTCTCCTAGGGCAGTCAAGTCAGGGCAATGAGATCCTCATACAGGGCCGAAGTAGAAGCATCAAACTGTAATCCTTAAGGCAGAGAGCTGCGCATGACCGGATCCCTCCTGGACTTCTTGGAGTGCGACATAGCAGTCCACTGGGGAAGCGATGGCACCTCAGGGAATACAGGAGCCGGGGGGTCCGGCCAGGAGTCCAATTCCACAGAGGACGATATTCCCACGGCAGCAGTAAAGGCATCAAGATCAGTCGGGGAACGCAGGATCACCAATCGCCCATTCTTACGCACTGACAGGTGGAAAGGGTAGCCCCACCTGTAGGGGATGTGGAGATCCCGGAGTAGGGAGGGCAGGGGTCGCAGAGTCCTGCGACGGGCCATGGTGCAGGGTGACAAATCTGGAAAAAAGGTGATAGTAGCTCCGTCAAAGTCAAGCGAGCCACGCTCCCGCGCCTTTGCCATGATTTCCTCCTTCAGTTTATAGAAGTGGACCCGGCACAGCACGTCCCTGGGTTGCTGTGCAGAGGGGTTCCTAAACCCAGGTACCTGGTGCACCCCATTAAGGTCGATAGGCTCCTCTGCTCCTCTGTTAAGAAGGAAATTAAAGATACCACGGATAGTGGGTTCCAGGTCCACCGCGCCCTGCCTCCGGCAGGCTGCGAATCCGAACATTGTTCCTCCTATTCCTGTCCTCCGCGTCATCCATGTGTGTCCACACTGACTGCAGCAGCTTATGCTGTGTTAGGGCTGCCGTTTGCAGGGCTGTGATAGCTGTGTGATAGAGGTGACCTCCGAGTCGATCATCGTGGGCGACATATCCGCCGGCTGAGAGGAGGGTGAGTCCGGGGTGGCTGGGGAGTCCTCACGCGGCGCCGCCATGCGGCCTAGCAAGCTGGCCGATCGTGTAGCCGCCAGAGCCACAAAAAAGGTGTTAATGCCGACTCTCGGGTTCCGCGAGTGGTCCGACTTGGATCCCTGGGACTTCTTGCCTCGTTTGGAGCGCATGGCAGGACGCAGCAAGGCGATCTGTGGCACTTCTTCGGCGATGCCCGGTTCTATTCCCCCGGAGCTAAGGACAGACACGTCCAGCCGCCGCCATTAGCAAGCTCCGCCCCTCTCGTCATTATGTGCTTTCATTGCTCCATCCCCATCCTCCTTCCTATTCTCTAACCCCTTTCGAACAGAGAGGCCGGAAAGATCCTCATGCCCCAGGCCTGACCACTTTACTTCAACTGTCCTTGGCGGCTACATTTTCCTCTTGGAGAACTTTATACCAGACGAAATGGAAAGAGGAAATTGTCTCTACTATCACAGAGGAGGAGTGGTCAGCGATTTGGCAAAATATAGCCTCTTCCTCTAGAAATGTCCTGGCGCTGGAAAATTCATACAAAATGCTATTATGTTGGTATTATACTCCAGCTCGTTTACATCAAATAATCCCATCTTATTCTCCTTTTTGCTTTCGTGGTTGCTTCTCTGTAGGCACTATGTATCATGTTTGGTGGCAATACCCTAAAGTTAAACAACTCTGGATCTGTGTTTATGTGTTGGTTAACACGGTTCTGGGATGTAATCTTGTTAAAAACCCTTGGGAAGCACTACTGCATAAACCGATACCGCAAGTTTCGACAAGTCAACAAATCTCGATCACTCATGTGTTTGTGACTACTAAACAAACTATAGCCAGATCATGAAAATCTCCTGCTCTAAGTTTCCTGGAAGTTAAGAATAGAATTACATACTGATGGCTATTGTAGCGGACACTTGCAAAACATTTCTGAGGATTTGGAGACCATGGATATCTTATGCAAGCCAAACAGGTCAAAAATTACCTGTGTCTTTGCTGCGTGCAACCGTCCGAAAATCTGAATATTCTCGGGCGGCCACAGAGGATCATGGGGTGGGTGCATGCGCAGTAGGGATCTTCAGTGGGGAGAAGAGGAGAGACACAGGGTAAGTCAATGCAGGCAGCCCGGCAGCGTGCACCCGCACACCGTGGGACACAGGAGATGCAGCAGTCAGTGCTGGATCAGAAACCGGCACCAATGCTGGAGGGACTCCTGAAAACTACTGGAAAGAAGAAGATGATCGGATCAGGAGGCATCATTTAAGGTAAGTCCTTAAAGCAGCATGGAGGGAAGGGAATTTAGACTTTAATGTCACTTTAAGGACAAAGTGTTATGAATGAATTTGCGATGTCCTTCTGATCAAGTATAGACGGAGGCATACAGTATATGATGTATTTTTCTGCTGACTTTGGAAGGTATGCCACCTATAAGTTCCACAAGTCTTTATAACTGCAAGTTGATGGTTGAATGGTAAATGCAAAAAACCAATAGGTATTCCAACAGTTTGTATAGAAAGATCGTAAACTGGAACTGTACAGGTCATTCCAAAGCAACACCGATTTCTAACTGCTTTTTTGAGACATGTTGCTGCCATCAATTTTAAAATTACCTTATTTTTTTCTTACATTTTCTCAGTTTAAACATGTTTTCTATTTTCTATTGTGAATAAAATATGAGTTGATGAGATTTGCAAATCCTTGCATATTTTTATGTAGATTTACACAGCGTCCCAACTTTTTTGGGATTGGGGTTGTAATATAAAGTGTATGTATAGCCCAAAACCATTTTTTAGTTTTAGGTAGAGTAGGGAAGGGTTAAAAACCCTGTGAGATTACTGTGTGCTGTCTGTGTCCCATTGGGGAGATTTTTTTTCCCTTTCTGTCCTGTCAACAGGCAGTGAGAGGAAATCTCTCCAAAGTGTGGTGAATTCCCCTCACAGACGGCTATCCCAGGAACAGGTGTCCCCATAGGAAGATTTCTCCTCACTTCTTGTTCTGGTGAAAGTTGTACAATTTTGGATTTCCCATCATTTTCTATCTTTGTGACAATGGTCACCAGGCAAATAGAAAGGGTAACCCTTCCCAACAGAGGTACAAGCAGTGATAAAAACCTGAATCTAATCCTTCCCTACTCTATCTATCCCTGAATAAATGTTTTTGCTATACATACACTTTAAATCTGGCCATACACCAGTAGAATTTTGCTTGAAAAAATGTGTTTTTGAAATGTTCGTTTGATTTTCTAATAGTTAATGTGGTCAAATCCACAACTGTCATGACCAAAGAGATGAAAAAAAATGAAAGGATCGGGATGGACATTTCATTTGACTTTAACTGTTGATTTTGGGAATGAAAGGAGTTTCTCCGATGAAAACCACTCTCACTGTTAGAATTTCTTTCACAAACTTTTTATCAATGAAAAAAAAAACACAGATCGTAAGCAGGATCCATACATGTGCCAACCGGCGCAGCAGGGGCATACGATCTCATGACAAAATGTACTGTACACAGTACATGATCGAAAAACATGAGTATTATCGTACAATAGCAATAGCTATGAAGCAAAGATAAAGTTCAGATCATGACTATGTCCCCCCCCTCTCCACCAGGACTCGCAGCAAGTATATGTAAACCATTCAATTCAATCAAGCAGTGGTAGTGGTACTGGGGGTTTAATATCCCTTTGTCCCTCCCCAACCTAGGCCCGCTTAACAGATGAACTAAGTCACGAAAACCGGGTGTGCATATATCTACTGCTTGCTAGCTTTTCCACATGAAATGAACACTTAACAACCGACAGCTTAAATTCCACTCAAATCAATATTTTATCTTCATCTGGAATGGCATCTATTTCTGCTCTCTTTGAAGGATACTACATGAAAACCCAATGTTAACACCAAAAGCAAAATGTTTTAGGGTAAGCCACTTATTGATACTTTTGCGTACCTTTGATGTGCAATGTTTTGCAAAACACACAATTTTAAACATATGCAAATGTGGTTTATTTTAGTTTGATACAGTTTTATCATTTATATTTTGTAGGAATGATAGAGATTGGGTTGCATTTTCTGTATCTTCATTATGATATTAATGTGTTTTTAGTTAAAATATTGTTTTAATAAACTATCATTGGTGAACAAATTGTAATACCTTATAAGTCAATATGTTTTGCACTTAAAAAAAATAAAATATATTGTTTGTGGGGGGTTGGGGCTTCGGCCGGCGGGGGTGGGCGGGACGTGCTGGGGGCGAGGCTGGGGAATGCCTGGGGAATTTGTCACAAGGCAATGCACTACAATATTTTCTATCGGCCCCTTCACACCTATGTGTTGCGCTGACATGTGACTTAGAAAAAGGTGCTTCTGTTGGTGCTATATTGTGTGTTTTTGGCCTTACAGACATTAATGGGAGAGCATGAAAAATGTTTTAACGCATCTTTGAGCATAGCAACCAGTCTCCCACACTTAACAACATCTACCCTTACCAGGCTGCATAAGAAGATGATGCAAGCAGGCCACGCCATGCTTGATGTGGAAGAACAAATATGGGTGAAAAGGGCAAGGACATTGCTGTATAATCCCAGTGACCACAATGATAAGGAATTTTGCAGGCACCAGGGGGCCTGGAAGGACAGTACCTGTGAGGATAGTTCAAAAGGGTGACAATAGCTGCAACTGCTTCCAAAAATTATAGCGGTCATAACTCAAGATTGCTCAGGATGCACAACTGCACAAAAAAAACACATCAACGCCTGTAAAAACATGCTAAAATCTCACACCTTATATTATGTTCTGGACAATCAACATCTGTCTTGTCTCATTCCATAGCGATTGAATTAAGGTGACTGAGTTACCTGTGTTGCTATAAATGCAGAGGTTTGTTCCTGACACTTATTCAAATCAGGAAGCCACTTGAATGAGAAGAAAAATGTGTTCAACATTACAGAAAAAGGTGACACCGCTAGCCTGTGGACAGATGTACAGAATGTTGTTTACGCTTCAGAGGCGGACAGATACACCTATTATTATCACCCAAAATGATGTAACATTAACATAGATAAACACTACCATTCTCCCACAAACCCAGCCCCAGCCTTAAATGTAAACATGTGCCATGCATGTCAAAGAAGCCATCTCACACAGATATTAAAGAAGAGCTTTACCTCATCTTAAAAATGACAAGAAAAACACCTTTAGAAATATTTAGTGATGACAACATACAAATAGATACATATAGATAATTACATTATAGATATCTACATTATTATTATTATTGTAGATTATTCTTTGCATACCTTATTTTTGTTTTCCTCCCCATTCTTCTCATGATTGCGGATTAACCCATCTCCCTTTTCTTCCTGGAGCTCCATGTGACTAGGACATGCGATTAGGACATGTGTCTAGGACATGTGAGCATGTGAGGAGATTTCCCAGCAATTCACTGTGATGTAATCTTCCCAGGATGCATCTCTTAGGCATGGGCTACATCACCAGTGTCTAAGAGGACCAGGAAGTGGAAAAACAGTAATTGTAAGTAAAAAAAATAGCTTTGTCTATTTAATGAATGTAAGATGATTTCATATCAGCGTGCAGAGCTGCACGCTGAGGTGATTTTTAGTGAAAGGGAATAAGGGTTCGCTTTACATACCACACCAACTAGTCTAAAAAAAACTAAATGATGTGGTGAAGAGCAGGCAGTGTAGGATTCTACACTAAGGCCCCGTTCCCACTGCGCGATATGCAAATTGCGCGTTTGTCGCCCGATTTGCATATTGCGCGACATCGCGAGATTTGTCGCGCGATATCGCGTTCAAGCTTGCATTGAGCAATCGCGGCTAAATCCGCTCCAAAAAGGGTCCTGCTGTAGCGACACACGACCCGCGACAGCAGGGCCCTTTGCCCCATTGAAATGCATTGGAGCGCGATATCGCGCGGTAATTTGCCGCGATATCGCGGGAATTACCGCGCGATAAATCGTTCAATGTGAACGGGGCTTTAATGTTTACTGCTGCCTGCGCTTCTGCCTGGCTGTAGGATTTATTTCTATTTTTTTTCCAGTTTTGTTTCCCTTTATTTTCACCTGGTGATCCAGCCAGTAAGTCTGTTATTTTGTAACTTTCAGTTCCAGTGGCAGTTAGAGGGTTGAGCCAAACCATTTACCATTGACAGGGGTGCTTTATAATGGTCAGCTTTATTTATTTATTTATTTATGTATGTAAAGCCTGTTGCTGTAACTGACAATGCTGCTGCCCAGGGGTTGCTATGTTGCTCCTCCATAGAGTGGAGACCCCACCCCCTAAGACAGGAAGTGTGTTACTGGCCGCAACACAAGGTAACAAAAAAAAGGGGGAAGAAAGGAAGTAAGGCAATGTTCAGCAAAGTCAGGGAGAGATTAGGCTAAGGATGATATCTGCAGGAGGAGCATTTGCATCTCTCGGGTCTCCTGCTTGCATATATGGCCAGAGCACTGATTGTATAATACCGTATTGGTCATGTTGAACCACTGTTGGAGTCAGGCTTCACCTGACTCCTCCCACCAGTGAGGGCAGGATGAAAAAGAAGCATGAATGGTCGTGTGAACTTTTTTCTCACCAGTTTTAAAATATATTGAAAGCTGTTTGGATATAACCTGAATGATTAAAACACCTGTCAATGTTTTTTTTTTTCTTCATCTTCATTCCGTTTGCTTCCTGTTCTGTAGACACAACAGAAAGTGAGAAAAAAAAACTCTCCAAAGTGAGGGAGATCCCCTCTCAGACAGTTGTCACCAAACCATATGCCCCCATAGCAAGATACTCTATTTCTGTTTTGGTTCCAACTCACTTTTCTTTATTTTCCTTCAATTTCAGTCTTACTGATAATGCTCACCAGGACAAGGAGAATCTACCTAATAGGGACACAGACAGCAAATAAAACCTCACACAGGTCCTAATCCTTTCTTTACATTCTACCCCACACTAACATAAAACATTATGGGTTTAGGTACACTTTAAACTGAGCTATATTAAGCTCCCCTCATTCCCTTGCAAGCATCTTCTCCCAGTCTTTGTCCAGGTTTGGGATCTTCAGCCATCGTGATTGGCCAGGCCAGAAAGATGTATCTCCCACACAGGAGTTTAATCACTAAGGCATCACAATGTTCCAAGAATGGACACTATGTTGTGTGCAGCTCAGTGTACATTCTAAAGAATATTGTGAACAAGCAGGTAAGTTTGTCTGTGAAGGTTCTCATTCATCCAGGTCATGGTATATTCCCCCTACAGAATGAATGAATGAATCAGCAGCAGGGAGATACATGCAGTACAAATTCCTCTCCTGCAAGCAGAACAGTAGTGACATCACCAAATCTCAGGAGATTAGCAGTCACAGGCAACAATGCCGATCACTCTGCATATATACATGTATATACATGAGTAAGGTAGCTCAGAGGTCCCTTTTACCAATACCTTCTTTAACTTCAAAACCCCTTCCTATGTTAACCAATCAATACACCACACAACAGCTGGAGTTTAAAGGGCCACAGCAGCCTTTTATTACAAACCTTTATAAATAACATTATAAATAACAACAACAAACCAATAACCATACTGTATAAACTTGTTTGGTTTCAAGGTCCTTGAAGGCACTATGACTCTAAACAGACCAGTATCTGCGGGCACCTTTCTTGCCCGCAGAACCACATTGGTCCTTATTACCTTACGACTACCGCAGGACACCCATACCACAGATGGGTCCCCGGTCAAGTTACGCAACCACAGACAACTGCCTTCAAGGATCCAACCCGCCAAGGCACAGCTGTGACAAAACATGCAAAGACACAGAACCTCCTCTCAGGGTGGGTGGGAAGTTCTTCTGCCGGACTCCAACTAAACTTCTGGACTCTTCCTTCCTGACTACCTTCATGAAGCCCCTCCTGGAAGACCACCAATCCCGTAAGTGACCCTTCTGTAACCTTTTTACCTTTTCTCTTTCACCCTTTCCTACCTTTGTTCCCCTTCCCATCCTTGTCATGCAGGCCATTTGCTCATTCCTCTGCAATCCATAGCTCCAGGCCTTACTGTTAAGATACTGTGGGCACAAGAGTGCCTAGGCACACTCACATGCCAGGAAGTGCACTGGTATTTTTCATGAAGAATTTAAGACAAAAGGTAGACCATTCAGGGTACTGCTTGGGCACAATTAATATTTCTGCATGTTCCCTATAACATAGCAAATCTTCACTTTTTGAGTTCATGTTCAAAAAGAGGGCTACCCCCTTCTCTGCCCTCTCAAAGGTCACCTGCTGTATTTTTTGCTTTTTTTATACTTACCTTTTTCGGGTGTCTATAGCTAGATCCGCTTTCCCCTCAGCTCTTCTGAATGGGCACTGCTTCTCTGTATCATTACACAGTGAGTGCAGATCGCTGTGGGGCCAATAGGGTGGGTTTGGGATGCCGGCACTCACAGTATGTCCTCAGTCTTCTGTGTGAATGACTGAAGACATCTAGTAGCAGAAAGCAATTACTGTGGTGGACATTGCTGGGGGAGGTGAGTATTGCAGCCTGAGCTGCTTTCTTAATTTAAACCTCTGTCTGGAAAGTATTTTAAAAATATGCAGAGTTGGGTTTTAAGCATTCAAGGAGACTTGCACAGTTCTTAGTGTTAGCATAACAGTTCCGTGTAAGGCTTGAAAACCTTGACACAAAAATGAATGATTCATTGGTGCAAAGATCTCCACCAGCTCTCAACAAGGTGTGTACTCTGGAAGTACTCATACTTCCTCCACATCCTTGGTGGTGGGTTCAGAACTCACAGAAAGTGATTCTAGAATGTCATTCTTGGTGGTATCTGGCAACTATTCAGCAAGAGGTGAGGTACTAGTTATTAGGTTGGTATGTGAGGTACCAGTTATTAGGTTGATATGTGAGGTACAAGTTATTAGGTTAATATGTGAGGTACAAGTTATAAGGTTGATATGTGAAAAAATTGGGAGGAATGTCCTCTAATGCAGCGCTGACTCTGGGGTGAGGGCAGAGAAATTTATAAGGTTGATATGTGAGGGACCAGTTATTAGGTTGGTATGTGATGTACCTGTTATTAGGTTGATATGTGAGGGACCAGTTATTAGGTTGATATGTGAGGGACCAGTTATTAGGTTGATACGGTATGTGAGGTACAAGTTATACGGTTGATATGTGAGGTACAAGTTATAAGGTTGATATGTGAGGGACCAGTTATTAGGTTGGTATATGAGGTATCAGTTATTAGGTTTATATGTGAGGTATCAGTTATTAGGTTGGTATATGAGGTATCAGTTATTAGGTTGATATGTGAGGTATCAGTTATTATGTTAATTCAAGATCAAGGTTTGGCTAAGGATCAAATCCATCTTGGAGGACATGGTCCTACAAAGTAAAATAAGACTGTATTTAGGAATTGTAGTTATAGTTCTTACATTGGGGTAACTAGAACTGAACAGTAAAACCTGGACAAGGGCAAACAAAAGGTCAGTGCAGATGGGTACGTCAGGGCAAACTAGGTCAACAACAAAGATCAATCTGACCCACAATCAGAAGCGTCCCTAGAAGCTAAAAAACTCTAAGACGAGCAACTTGAGATTGCATGTTCACACCAGTCCTGCTCCATACAACGCATGCATATTGGTGTGCAACGTAAAGGACAGTGTGATGTGCTGTTACAATAACTTGCATGGTTTACTTTTAACTTTATTGAAAGTAAATATCCCACTTAATTCAAATGTATGCATTGCAGCACACCGCGACATATTGTCATGCAATGACTTGCATTGAGCTGCGAAAAATTGCAGACACCACCGCACATGTATGATGTGAACAGGGCACCTAGAGAACATGCATTTTGTTAGAGGCTCCCACTGACGTCTATTGGGGTAAAAAGCATTCATGCACCCAAAAAAGCTGCTGTACGTTTTCTGTGCGTTGAGTGACAGCACATCCCACATCTGAACCGGCTTCATAGAGTAACATGGAAAGCTGAGTGTTAAGCCTTAACACGCTTCAAACTGCTCAGGTGTGAATGGGGGCTGAAGCATTGTTGACATAAATCATATCCATAGGAAATTCCTGTTTGTAACTTTTGTTCACATGACTGGGGTTCAATATGAACTCAGGTTCACTTTTAAGTGAAAACCATGAACTCCCTCAGTAATCCCCTCAGTGAATGATTTAGGGGTGAATTACTATCATAGCCATGACTACTGAAAGTCCTACAAGGCTTTGGCTGAGTCTATTGCAGAAACTTATGTACAAGCTGCTATGTTCGTCTGTGTCTTTATGAAACTACTTGAGAACACAAATGTCTTCTCAGTCTACATTCACTCCGAGCAGCAAAGTATCATCATTAAACAAAGTAAGCTATTCCCCAGTCACTCAAGTAACATGGCCGACATTAGTGAGACTCTTCACATTCGCCATGTATCGCTCCACCCAACGTACCCCCTCCACGCCCGTGCTAGCCCAGCCCCTTGTCTCGCCGCCGACCAATGGCGGGGCGGATGTGCGCTAGTGTGCCAATAGCGGCTCCGGATTTCCAACAGTGGGCGGGTGTGGGGTACGTCGTTTTTCAAAGAATCAGCTATATAGCCAACAGTAGGGGCCGTTAAAAGAGGCCATTTTGTTTGCACATTGTGACAGTGGCTCCTGCGTTAAATCAGACGGCCAGAAGGGGGGCGCTTCAGCGGCTGCGAAGTTTTTTTTTTCTTCTTCCCTCCTCGGCACCCTTTTAACTCTTTAGCCACCCGAGCAGAGACAAAGGCGGCGGGAGGGATGGAGGACGAGAAAGTTGTGTACTCCCGGTCGCAGCTGGTGTTCGCAGGTATCAAGCCGCTGGAGGACGCGCTGGAGATCTTCGTGCCGGAGTCGAAGCACTTCATGAACTCGGACACGGAGCTGTGGAACTTCCTGTGCAGCCTCAAGCGGGACTTCTCGCCGGTGATTCTCCGCAGCAAAGACGTTTACGGCTACTCGTCGTGCCGCTCGGTGGTCCCGGACCCCAGCCAGTTCTCCCGCAAGAAAGCCAAAGAGCCGGCTCCGGCCCCCTTGCAGCAGCCCAAGAAGCCGCCGGTGAAGAGGAAAAGGAAAGGCATGAGGCTCAGCTGCAGAAAGCGACGGCGTGTGAAGCCCGCTGCCAGTGAGGAGAGCGGAGCCAGCGGCTGCAGCAGCCCGACCCCGTCCGAGGCGTCCGGCTCCCTCAGCACGTCGCTGGAGGACATGTGGAAGGCGGCAGCCCAGAGACTCAGCAGCTACCCCACCATACTAGTCCGGGACGTGTCGTGCGAGGCCAAGGTGGCGGCCGCCCGGCAGAGGGCTCAGAGGATCCTACAGGTGAACCTGCAGCCTGTAGTCAGGATCCGCCGCTTCCCCCTCATCTCCTCTTCCTGACACTTTCCAGAGACAAGTCAGCCTGTTTACACGTCTGGAGGATTCCAGGTCTTCTTACTGCACTTTACTGGACACATCTACTGCTAGAAGAAGGGACAGAGGACTAGTTGCAATATGGGACAGAAGTCGTGTGAGGTCCTGGATGCTGCATGTATGGGGGGGCTCAGCTTGCTGGCCATGGGGTGAAGTGTGACTGAGGGATGATGGCTTCCAGAAGAGATGGATGTGTGGAATTGGTTCCATCATCCAAGGCCATGGGGTGAAGTGTGACTGAGGGATGATAGTTTCCTGGGGAGATGGATGGGTGAACTCGGCTCCATTATTTAAGGCCATGGGGTGAAGTGTGTCTGAGGGATGATAGCTTCCTAGGGGATGAGTGGGATCGGCTCCATTATTCAAGGCCATGGGGTGAAGTGTGACTGAGAGATGATAGCTTCCTGAGGAGATATATTTGTTGGATCAGCTCCATCATCCAAGGCCATGGGGTGAAGTGTGACTGAGGGATGATAGTTTCCTGGGGAGATGGGTGGAATCAGCTCCATTATTTAAGGCCATGGGGTGAAGTGTGTCTGAGGGATGATAGCTTCCTAGGGAGATGGATGGGTGGAATCTGCTCCATTATTCAAGGCCATGGGGTGAAGTGTGACTGAGAGATGATAGCTTCCTGAGGAGATATATTTGTTGGATCAGCTCCATCATCCAAGGCCGTGGGGTGAAGTGTGACTGAGGGATGATAGTGTCTCAGACAGATTGATGTGTGTAATCGGCTCCATCATTCAAGGCCATGGGGTGAAGTGTGTTACTGAGGAATGATTGCTTCCTGGGGAGATTTGTGGAATCAGCTCCATCATCCAAGGCCATGGAATGAAGTGTGACTGAGGGATGATCACTTCCAGAAGAGATGGATGTATGGGGTGAAGTGTGACCGAGGGGTGATAGCTTTCTGGGGAGATAGATTTGTGGGATCAGCTCCATCATCCAAGGCCATGGGATGAAGTGTGACCTGAGGGATGATCACTTCCAGAAGAGATGGATGTATGGGGTGAAGTGTGACCGAGGGGTGATAGCTTTCTGGGGAGATAGATTTGTGGGATCAGCTCCATCATCCAAGGCCATGGGATGAAGTGTGACTGAGGGAATGATAGCTTCTCGGACAGATGGATGTGTGGAATCAGGGATTCATGGATGGGAGATTCAAGAAGACCTGCATGTGTGGAATTGGCTCCAAGGTCGGGGTAAATGAGGTAACATAGATTCCAGGAAAGCTGCACGCGTGGGATCAGCTCCATCATCCAAGGCCAGGATGGTGAAATGTGACTGGGGCTTTGTAGACTCCAGGAGAGCTGGATGTATGGATTCACTAAGGGCAGTTGGGGTGGTCATCTATGGGATCACCTTCTTCACCCAAAGTTCAGTGGGTGAAGTGTGACTGAGGCATGGTAGCTCCCATGAGTGGCCCATGCAAGGCTTGTGACGGGTTTACATGTATGCAAATAAGACAATTCTCTCTAAAAAAAAAATGATGTGACCTGTGTGTCATCACCAGCAACTACCTCAATCTGGAGCTCCACTCTAACCCCTATCCAAAGACTTCTTTGTACTGGTGATCACTTCACTTTTCTACTTTACATTTCTATTCTTTGGTGCCGTTTGCCAAGTCTTTTGAGAGTGTCTTGATGGTTAAAGAACTGTGACAGGCCAAGATGCCGGTTTATGCAAACTATTTTTTAATTGGGTCAAGGGAACTGCAAGATTGTTAACGTAGACCTTGCCTAAAAATACAAACCTGGTTATTTTGCAGACCCCCCTCCACCAAATCATGTACAATTGCTGCGAAATGTAGAAAATACCTAGTACTTTGGCTACCAGCACACATGTTTAGACCAGGGTGACATGACCTTCTCGTGGGATCTTGGGTAAGCTGGGAAACTCAAATCTGGTAAGCATGCACTTGGGCACAATGCTGGAAGTTCTGAGCTTTCCCAGGATTCTGTGGTACAGTCTAGAGATGTCACAGATTCCCACAGGAGGAAGCTAGGCATGCTTTGACTTGGGAGCATATTTAGAAGTAGTGAATGTGACTTCAAATGTGAATTCTATAGTGAATGCCACTCCACTGCTTTATCAATGTGCCCCTTAATGTGTTTTTTGGGGCTAGCAAGATAAGGGGTTGCATTTTAAAGGCAAGATCTCTTTAACTTGTTTTTTTTTGTTACATACATGTGCGTGCTTGTATATACCAAGCCTAATGAACAAATTAGAGCTATGGATTTTTTTTTTTTTAGATATCTAATAAAGTCTGAATTTCAGATGTAAGAAAAGGCCGCTTTTGGTGGAACACGGCATTGGACACCTAATTTTTGTGGGAAGTGTAGATAATGCCATTGGATCAATATATTGTTACATTTTGTATAAATCTTTCTAGGAAGGATATTTATTACTAGTCTTTTTTTCTGGCTTAAATGTGACTGGCGCTCATGTTAGAACAGGTACTGCTGAAGGATGTTGTGACATCGTGTGCCACCTATGACTGATACATGTGTGCCTTTAACAAACCCATGTGTCGGCTTTCAACTGTTGGCACAAGAACTGTTTGACTGTTGATTAGACAGATACTGGTGCTATTTATTGCATTCACTGCCTGGAAATCCATTCTAGAACTTGTTTTGAAGTATAAATGTTATGTCCTTTCATAATTTCTTTTCAAAATGTACTCCTTAATTTTATTTGTCAAGTTTTTCTTATGCTTGACGTCACATTTCAGCTGTCAGGTCTAACTGAAAGGCTTGTTGCTGTATTCTACAGAGATGTTCTCTATCATCTTTAGCACTATGTGATGCAATGACTTCTATATATACCAGGAGCATGACATTGGTTAGTTATTTTATGGTCATATAGTGGATCTGACTTCTGATATCACTGCCATACATGTAACAGCTTATAACGTTTGCTATGGGTTTTTATTTGCCTTTCTTCCCTTTTGTAATGTGTTCAATCATGCCAATTGATCTTAAATTTATTTTTCTCCTCCCAAGTAACTTATTCAGTTAATAAACTTTCTTTCAAATATCCTGTGATTTAATTGTTACAGACTGTGCATATGGGATTTACTTATTTGGGGACATGGAAGACTAAAACATTTCATATTTGAGTAAACCTTAATAATATACACACACGGCACTTTTTGGCTTTCAATCAATAAAACCAAATGGGTCAAGACCATCTACCATCAATAGTTTTGTTCTGTCATGGTCTTAACATTTAGTGTTGGTATCCTTCATTGATCCAGTTGGTGGTTTTGGGAATCCTAAAATGGTTTGGGGCTACTAAAGTAGTCTGAAAATGTCCCTGCTGTCCTCTAGAGGCCTGAGAGAAACCTGACTTTTGGGTATGGGGAAGCATGTGACTATCCCCTGCCTTTCATAATACTGAGTATCAAGTTGCCAGGTGAATTGCTGCCACACTGGGGTTGGGCAAGGGTCTATGGCCCTGACCCAGTCAATGGAGCCTGCAACAGGTGAATGAGGTAGCAGGGGAATCTGCAGAGGATGAACATATTTTTCACTAAAACTTTTTGGTATGAGCAAAGCTACAGTGTCTCTTTTATGGCTATTTAATCTCTTTAGGAGCTTTTTTCCAGGGGCTGTTCTGAAGCCTCTAGCTCTGCCCCTGTATGGAGCACCAGTGCTGTCTTTTTCTCAGTTCCATTGGCTTAACAGAGTGGCAGTGTGCTGCTTAGTAGGGAGTCAATTTACTGCATATCTAAACCCAAGAGCAGAAATGAAATGCAGCCTACAAGTCCTTAGATGTGGCGTCTGCATTAGGACCTTTTGTCGATGGGCTTGTTATTGTGGTATCAGTTTGAGACACTCCTGAGATGGTTTGGGATTTGACTTACTGCAGGCGGGTTTGGGATTCTCAGACTTTGAAGAGAACATCGCACAAGTCCTTGGTGTTCTTTTAGTCAGTCCAAGTACATTTTATGATGGCACAGAAAAATACCCTTTTGATCTAGTAAGTAATCGTGTGCTTCTAACTTTCCATCTACTGAAGTGACATCTTAAACTGTTATCAGCTTTCCCAGCTATCTTTTGTTGTGAACTATAGAAACTACCCTCTATGTAATAGAGAGGAGGAGAAGGAAGTGTTTGTAATCTAAATCCAGATAGCCGCCTACTGTGGCAAAGTTGCTCCTCCCCATAGATCCATTGCAGTGATTGAGCATTGTCACCCTAAGCAGTGTGTTAATGGCAGGATCACATAAATGTATTGCAGCCACCACATTGAACAACTGATGAACTGTTATTGGGTTTAGATATGCTTTGTGTTAGCACAGATTTTAAGGAAAACTTTTGAGATAAAAGGTGTTAAATTATAACTAAACCAAAGAACAAAAATGTAATATAGTGTACCTTAGCAGACCTTAAATGTGTGATATACTACATCTATGTCAATAAATAGACGCATTTGGAGTGCCGATGGCCCGTTTCTACCCTGTTTCCCCGAAAATAAGACCTACCCTGAAAATAAGACCTAGCACTATTTTTGTGAATTGATAAAATATAAGACCTACCCCGAAAGTAAGACCTAGTTGGGACCATTCCCAGGACTGGTGGTGGCATAAGGGGGAACTTGAAGAGCCGGGGGAGAGAATCAGCGGTACCAACGAAGCCAGCGCTAGAGGAAACTAGGCGGCAGTGAAGGGAGCAGAGCCTCAGAAGCCGATGCTTCCTCTATAGCGCCGGCTCCTTTCACAGACAGAGTGATACCAAATGCACTCCGCCTGTGAGGAATCCATAGTGAAAGCGCACTTTGCTCATTCTGGCCAGCGATTGGTTACCAAATTGCTTTTGGAAAGGTACGGCACCCATGATTGCCCTGATCACCCTATTCCTAAATTTGCCACTCACTCCTGTCTTCTAAGTCTTCTACCGGTATTATGGTATGGTAAGACCTACCCCGAAAATAAGACCTAGTGTGCTTTTTTTTTAAACCAAAAAAAATATAAGACAGTGTCTTATTTTCGGGGAAACACGGTACTTGTGCACATTCACATCAGTCCCTGCCCTCAAGGAGCTTGCAATCGGAGGTCCCTATTGTGCACACATACAGTGCAATCTAGACGGGAGCCAATTCACCTTCCAGTGATTCTTTGGAGTGTGGGAGGAAGCCCAGGGAGAACATGCAAACTCCTTGCAGATAGTGTCCTGTCTGGGATTCGTACTGGGGACCCCCAATGCTGCAAGGCAGCAGTGCTAACCACTGAGCCACTACTCAGATGACCTCAAAGCTAAAATAGTCGTCTTTCTGTAATCTAGTAATCTGTTTCCCCAACCTGGGTGACAACAATGGTTCCATCCATAGATGCCGGGTGAGGTGTGACAATAAGCCACCTGGGGACAGGAAGTGTGTTCACAGATAAAAATAAAAGGCGAAAGCCCGAATAAAGAAATGAATGTAGCCACCTCATCTAGTGACGGTAAACTGTAATGTATAAAAAAATATTACTGGGTGTATGTATGCTTTAATAGTGTGCAATGCAGATCCTGGTTACCATAGAATTGGCAAAAGGGTTACAAAACTATCCTAAAGGAAAGTTCCCTGCAAAAGAGGAGGTAGTATTCGCACCTCTACTGTGTCTTTTGCCTTCCTTTTTGTTTAGCTCTGTAGCCTCCATTTGTCTCTTTGGCATTTGACACTTCCAGGAGAGTCAGATGCCTGTGTCATGCACCACACCCTGTGGCTCCATCCCCTGACCTCTAGGTCATGCTAATTGCTGTAGGGGTCGGAAGAAGGTTTCTAATGCACTGCTGGAACAGAGGGATGGTAGGAAACACAGGCCTCTAGAGGGTTGAGCAGGGCACCTTCCTTTAGGCTGGGTTCACACCTGGGCGTTTTTCAGCGCTGAAAAACGCTCAGCAAGTGAAATCCCATAATTTCCTATGGGCATGGTTCCCACCTGGGCGTATTTCAGCGCGTTGAAACGCGTTGAAAAACGCCCTACACCCAAACAAGTACAGGAGCTTCTTTTGGGGGCTTATTTCCGTGCGTATCCATTAAGATACAGCCGGATAGCTCTCGTAAACGCGCGTTTCGTGGACCGCAAATCACGTTAAAAATGCACGGCCCGAAATGCGCGTCATACGCGCATATCACGAACGCCCAGGTGTGAACCCAGTCTTAGTCTTTTACTCTAAGAGGGTGGCTTTATATAAACCTGCCAATGTGGGAGCTACCAGGGCTTAGCCTGTGGTTCCAGCCTATATGTTTTTGGGAGGAAAAGGAAAATAAGGTATGCAAAAAAACCTGCAATTATCTAGAAGTATCTGTTTGTAGATTCCCAATACTAAAGGTGCCTTCGTTTTTAAGATAGGGGTGATGTTCTTTTTTAACACTGGATTCTACAAGCACTGAAGAAAAACAAGCTATATTGCTCAGTAGCTCCACATATTTTGTTTCTTTTGTCATACAAGATTTGTTTAATATTTTATTATGGATACATTGTAGATATTTTTGCAATCCATATTGATCCTTTTAGAATAGAAAAAATATAAAGTTTACGTTATGACTTTTATTAATAGACATCACTCTACAAATGCTTCTACTTTAAACTCTCTACTACAATCAATGAGAGATATGGATTGCAAGTCTAAACAATAAGGATTGCCTAGGGAGTAGATATCTGATTTACTCCTCCCATTGGTATACAAAAAGATTAAAAACAATTTTAAAAAAATGTTACCGAATGGGTGTATGTATACTTTATTGAATTGCTTGTTTTCATTAGGCTCGGATGTGTGTTTGCAGATTTGTCCACTCTGTAAGGAATTTCTAAAATTGAGTGATTATTGAAAACTGGGCAAATCTATGTTCAGATCTGCTAAAGAAGAACTCCAGGTGATTTATTTTTGTTATTAACCATTGCAATGGGGCAACTCCTGCACTGCAAGGGTTAACTGCCAATTTTTGTCTAGGTTAAAAAAAAACAAAAACTCCCCTGAACCATGAAGCTGGCTTGCTCTGAGACCAGTCCTTCCAGCCCCCCTTCCTCTGCAGCAGTCTAAGGTCCCATAAATCATTACATTCTATACACAGTGTAGGATGCTGAGGAACTATCCAATGCTGCAGTGTAGGAGGGGAGAGGCTGGAGGGAGCGCTGTGACAACTGGCCAGCTTGCAGCTTTGGGTGAGTATAACTTTTTAACCTAGACAAAGACCACCTAACCCTTGCAGTGTGATGGGTAGCCCCACTGCAAGGTTAATACTTTTTCCTGGAGTTCGTTCTTTCTTGGATTTGCCAGATTTGAAAATTGCTTTGATGATCTCTACTGCCTAGCGTGAACTCCAAGACGAGGTGTGCTGTTGGCAGAGGTTTCTAGCAAGTTTTGTTCCTTTTGTGAATCTAAAGTACTTCAGGTAAACAAGAGGAAGGGTGTCCGTACTTGGGTTGTTCTTGCAGACCCTGTGACACAAGTGCACTTTGATAGACAAGCCCCAGTAGGCAGAACACTAGAAGTGGTGGCAATGATAGCGCATGTGCCTTGGCTTCAGTTCTGAGCTGCTTGCAGACCAGGAGTTTCAGGTCAGTGCCTTAAGATGCCCATACACTGGTTGAATTTCGGACAGTTTTTAATCTACCAATCCGAAATTCGCAGTGTGTGCCGCTGTCGGCTCCCTTTCAGCCAGCATTGCTCAATCAGCTGATTGAAGGAGGCGGCTGGAAAATTTTCGCTTGATCAGAGCCAGCAGACAATGAGCTGCCTGCTCTGATCAGGTACTCTGCCAGGTGCCGCATACAATGTAGGATTCCTCGATTGACGCGCTGTTTGTGTTGCTGGAGGAATCGGGTCAATTTTTTTCGTTCAGCCCCTGGGTTGAAGGAAAAAAATTAATAGGTGTATGGTCAACCTTTAGAATGTATTGAAGCCAGTCAACCAGCAGGCATCCCCCATATTTCTCACAGTAGAAGTTTCCTTTATCATAAACCTGTGATTTGGACATTTAGTATGACCCGAGGCTGCAGTTGGAAAGTAGGCACCATACCCATAATATCACTGCCCGCTGATTTCATGAGAGCAAAGTTACAACCAGGAACCAGAATGAACTACAGTAGTCAAATGCTGCTTCTATCAGAGGGAATACAAATAAAAACCTTTTGCACACCAACTTCTGTGTCTAATCCATTTGTTTTTTATTTTGAAAAAAAAACTACATAAATGCCCCAATCACTTAACTAAACCCAGGCAACATGACTGGCAAGGTCCCAGGTCTCCTTTCCTCTGGTCTGCAGTGCACATGTTCTTTCCTGGTGAAACTGGTGCTGCCCATTGCCTGCCAAAGTGTCCATTATAGGATCCTCATTGAAGTCCTCACTGAGTCCTGCAGCCTTCCAACATGGCGTGGTTGAGCATCGGGAAGCCCAGGGAGTCATTTTAAATCACCAATCTCCACTACTGCCAGCCCTTTTTTCTCCTAACAACATCCCTATATCTTCAGTCTGCTGAGAAACACACAGCTGTCACTGCTCAAGTCTCTTGGCTTCATGCACGGTAGCCTCATTCATCATTTGAATGCATTGTAGATGGTCTATCCATAAAAAGTAGGGATGCACAGATACTTTTCGAGTACCAGTGCAGATACTTTACATTTTCATGAGAACTACCAGGGTTGCAGCGGTTGCAGCTGGGACCTGGTTCGGGCACCCCACCACTGCCCTGAAATCATTAGTCTGTATTGTTTTAGAAAAACTGTCACATGACAATAAACAAAAATGTATCAGTACTCGTACTTGAAAGTACTCGACAAGTACCAGTACTCGTACTCGCAAAACTGGTATCTGTGCATCACTATTTATATTCATAAAAACAAAATCGTACATTAAAACACAGATGTACAAATCCCAGGAGCTCCGTGTGCTCCTTACAAATGACAGCTGCCTCCTAAGTTTTGAATTTTTCTCTAGTGTAGTCTTGAAGCTCAAAAGTATCGGTACATGTACTCGTACTTGTACCGAGTACTGTACTTGGTATCTGTGCAACCCTAATAAAAAGGAATGGCTGTGCAAGAAAAGCACAACCAGGAGACTTCAACAGCAGAGCGCTCCCAGGAGGCCTTACAGAGAAGATCTCTAAGAAGCAAGGACAGGTAGGTATAACACAGAGGTTACAAGGGGCGAGGAAGGTCATTTAAAAGAAAACTACGAAAAGCACGGTTGTCCACTACTAAAGCAGATGCTTGGATTGACAGTTTTAATATGGACATTCCTGGGAATGCTTGCATTGTCCTGTGGTTATCCAAGGTGCAGGAGTTTACTTGCAACCAGCCTGTAACAGCTGGTGAGTGAGCTGGACCATGCCATCCCTTCCCTGTGCAGGTACAGATAAGGTCCCTTCAGTAGTAAGCTGCCACTGAAGAGCGAGCTAAATTAACTTTTATTGTTTTATTATGTCTATATGGCAGAAGCATGGAAGTAGCATTTTTAAAAATGTGCGTTATATTTCATATAACAGCTCTTAAATCTCTGAGCAGGAAGCCTCATGTGCTATCAGGTCCCAAAATACTATACTTATACAAATTTTTTCGTAAGTCCTTAAATAACGGGCTATCAACAGATTTCTGGGAATCAGGATCACCGGTATTCTCAGGTTTTAAAGGTACACCTGAAAGTTCAATTCCACGCTTGCTGGTTATGCCCCATCCTGGTAGCAGTGTTATATGAAATGTGACTGCAGGTAATAGATTATTGTGCTTGCAGTTTCTCCATTTTGCCAGTTTGAATGCGTAGAATTTTTTTTGAATAAAAAGTCTTGTATGCAGGTCTGTTTCCTTAAATTGTAAATGAAGATTTTTCCTGATTATATGCCATTTTCCATTTTAATCATTTGTAAACATTTTTCGTTGTTATTCAGTGCTTCAATTACTTGTTTTCTCCTGCCGTTTGATTGTAGATATTTTTAAGTGGTTTTAGCATGAGCACTTTGTGGTGTCAGAATTTGCTGTATATATTAAGCTGTAAACTGTATTTTCTCCAGGGATTTGCAGAAAATATATTCACTAGTCTGAATGAGGGGAAAATAATTATTGGAATGGTAAAGATCATGAGAAGGTGCCGTTTTAATTAAAATGTAATTGTTAGCACTGTTTAATTGGGAGGATACTATATTGTACTGAGCTTTATAGCTGAACCAGGCAAACTGCTATATACAGCGTATGTATATGTCTATCTATCTATCTATCTATCTATCTATCTATCTATCTATCTACAAGAAGTTTAAGATTGTATAACACACAGGTTTAAGATTGTATAACACACATAATATTATTCAAAAAAGTATAGATTTTGAAATGAGGTAGTACAAAAAAATAGACAATAATGCTCTGTATTTGATGCAAATGATCATTCAAGAACATAAGAATAAAGCTGAAAGGATACATATGGAAAAAAGGAAATTATAAATATAAATTAAGACCATTCCAAGAGCTGGAGCATTTTAGTAACTTTAACAACAGAACAGATATGCACTTACAAGATGAAGAAAATAAATTGATAGAAAAGAAAGAAATTTAGAGGAGACACAGGATTATAAGAAGAGAAAACAGTATAGTTGGAACAATAAAAATGGAGAACAGCAGAAATCTGCTTTTAGAGAAATGGATAATAGAAATGAGAAGGGAAATATTGCTGAGCAAGAAGACGGTCTTATGCAACACAAGACTTTATTTATAATTTTAGTGTCAAGGAAATCAAACCAGTGTCCATAGTACAGCCTCTGCATGAGCTGCTGCAAAGCACTATGGTACCAGTATCACACACAACCATGCCCATGGACAGAGACACGCTGGTGCCCATGAAGTACGGCGTGCACCCAGCATCATGCACACATCCATTCCCGGCCGTGGTGCCAGCAGGCTATTTAAGGATGTTCACTGCAATTACACATTGCTTAGAGATCTTCAGCTAGTACTCTACTTTGTAAAGCAAATATATCACAGAAATCACTGCGCTGGGAATGCGTGCCTAACTACCTGATTGGACCAGCCGCAACAATGTGTATAGGTGAACAAATGTAAAGCAAATATGTTGCGCTCGGTCTATGTGAACCAACTGCACACTAAAGTGTTAATAAACAAATCTGTGTAAAATTACAACAATCCGTGTGAAAAAATTGATGCAAGTGGATTATTTACATATGACTAGAAGGTTCAACACACAAACATAATAAGAATAATAAAAATCAACACTGGAACCTTCAGAATTAGTGCCAGTGATCAACCTCATTGGTTCAGCATGTATATTTTAAACACGTGAACCTCTGGCTAGCGGTGTAGTAAAACAACACAGAAAACTAAAATTTAAATTGTGATATTAATTCAAGCTGTGAACAAACTTTGAAAAGGAAGGAGGGGCTCTGTGGTGGCCCTCCAATAATCAAAAAAAATAAAAAAATAAACGTGCAAATAAATCAAAACTCTAAAATAATAACAGCAAAGAAACTGACATTTCAAGGGGCATGTATCATTACATGCATAACCAACGAACAGCACTTTAAGAAAGGGCAACTTCCTTCTCTCAGTGACACTTGATCAATCTGTCCGGCAG
This sequence comes from Nanorana parkeri, assembly GCF_000935625.1. NCBI lineage: Eukaryota > Metazoa > Chordata > Amphibia > Anura > Dicroglossidae > Nanorana > Nanorana parkeri. The sequence goes on along the minus strand of NW_017307489.1, from coordinate 415,312 downwards.
TCCTCCAAACATTCAATGACAATTCCCCAAGAGGGGCTCCTTGTTAAAGAGGTCTTTTAAAGTTCTGGTTTTCCAACCCCTTCTAATGTCTCCTTGTCAAGTACCGGCGTGGGTCTCTCCTTCTCCTTCGGTCACCTGATCCCTCGCCGCCCGGAATGGCGGCGTTCACCTAATGGTGTCCCCCAGGGAAAAATTTGAAGGAGACAAAGAGGAGGCTATCTAAGTGCAGTAACACAAATATTTATTTCATAAAAGAACTCAAATGCACTTACGGAAACAACGAAAAAAATCGAGCTTTTGAGCGTTAGCAGCACTCAGCTAAGAGAGATGAAGGCAGGTTTTCCTTTGACATGTTTCGTTCAATGACTTTCTCAGAAAGGAATCCTGTCTTTACCTCCCACTAGTAATTTATTTAAAAACTGTCCAATCTCTGTCTGTCAAATACAATCAACAACATCGATTGCACCTGATCAGAAATTCCACATTCTGGTACAGAATAAGCTCCAACTGTGCTATATCCCAATAGGAGACAATGGTAAATGTATAATGTATAACTGTAGGAGCTCGTGCCTCTTAGTAATGCATAGCTCTACTCTACTACTCTACTTTATCTGTTCCTGAAACCTGCGTTTGACCCAGCTAGACTTCTGACCCTGCTGTTTGCTGCCTGCCTTTATGACCTCAGCTTCTCTACTGACCATTCTTCTGCCTTCTGATTTGGCATCACTCTTGTCACAAGTTATCAACCCAGCCTGGCCCTTACTCTGCTTTGTCTCCTGATTCTTTACCCCGATACCCGCAAGGTACCGACCTGGCTTGTATCCAACTTCGCTTCTGCTTCCTGCATCGGTGCTCTCCGAACTGCTATCGATATCTTCTCCTAATAGTAAGATTCTCTGACTAAAAAAAAACCGATTGGTATTAAACCTGCTAACAAGAGGGGCAGTAATAATGAAAAGGGAAAGTTCTGAAAATAAAATATCCCAGCAATTAAGTTGCCTAATACCAGCCCCTTTGGAGGGATCCCACATGTAACAGGAAAAAAGATTTAGGGAAGATTCTAAAGGCAGGATTGCAAGAAAGGGGCCATTAGCAAACATGAAGTATTTGGATATAACATTTCCTTTGTTGCTTACATTTTGCCAAATACATAAAGATCTTCTATTCCCCCAAGAAGACCAATAGTGTCAGGGATTGTAACTATGAGCGTTTCAGAGTATGTTGATATATACAACTGTATGTCATAAAATGACCCTCATGTTTTAGAGAGACAGGCCACCTAATAAAAGAACTAAAATTGAATGTCAAGAGGGTTTCATCCTGATATAAAGTGGAACCTAGAGTTCAGTAACATCTGAAATGGGGAGCTTTTGGACCTGAAAATTGAAGTCATGGTAACCAAACTAATAACCAAAACCCAGATCAGAAACCCACAGACTTTAATGTCCTGTTGAAAGCAGAGAGTTGTCATCACAGAGGACAATTGTATTGACTCATACATAATTGTACTGAGTTAAATGTGTCTAAGCATCAGGGGGAGAGATGTTTAAGACATTTTATAAGAAAGGTTACAGTTAGAAAGTTATTAACAAGGCGTTGAAAGAGACTGAAGAAAAAGACATGAACTATTAAATAAACTAAAGAAAGAACAAAAAGACCCTGATGATAATTCCCCTATTATTACTGACTTAGGGAAGGCAGTGGAAGGAGTTAATACAATTTTTTAAGAAAACTAGCACATTTTACTGGCCGATGTAGTTTTTAAGAAAGTCCTAACAAAACAAAACAAAAAATCAAAATTCATGTATAAGGAGAAAAAAGCCATTAAGTACTGAATCATAAAATAGTTTGTTAGGGTTGAGATGATTCCACAAAATTGGTTTGGAATTATAAAGGTCTTCTTTTACTGTAAAAGATTTGGCGCGTGTAAAAATAACCAGAAAGGAAATTAACTGAATTTTAGCTAATTAGCACCAAGAAGGAGCATGGCCTTCATGAGTGTATTACATGCAATACTAAAATGGTTGTGTACCTGTTAGAATACACCTGCCCAATACAATACACTGAGTGGCCAGATTATTATGACCACCCCATCAGTACTTCGTTGGGCCACGAGATGACTCCACGAGATGACTTTGTTGGGCCGCCTCGTGACTCCACGAGATGTTGAAAGGTGATGCGAGGAATCTGACACTGCACTGCTGCCCTTCTGTTGTCTTGTACCAGTCTTGCCACTCTCCATTCTGCCCTAACATTGACTAGTCGCTGACGGCCACAATTCGCACGTTCAGACCAAGATTTTCGGCTGACAGTCCAGTCTCTAAACACTTTAATAACAGCTGCTCTTAAATAACATTTAACAAATTCTGCTGTTTTGCTGATACTCGCTCCATGGCTCCGAGCGCCAACAATCATCCCACGTTCAAAGGCTGTTAAATCGCGTTGTTTACCCATATCTTCTGAAAAAAATCAAATTAAAAATTATTAGTGATACTGTATGGAATCAATGGCAACTTTTGACCCCAAAGGTTTTGAACGTGGACTTTGATCTTAATTGTTTTCTTTAAGAGGGCGGTCTCTTTTAGAGCTAAAATAAAGAAAGGCAGATGAATCCATAGACCATACTATTTCCTAAGCTTTTGTCCAAAACACAACAAAGGACATTGGGGACTGTAAGGATTTGCTTTGAATGACTGTTAAGGAAGGGCTCTGACTGGGCTAGGCTAAAAAGCGATGGAGACATTTTTGAGCAAAGTTACTATATTGGGACGAAGATTGTAGGACTAAATTAGGAGTGGATGGTGATTGCTGGACGCTATCGCATTTGCTAAATAATGTATGTTATGTGATCTGATCTGTATGTGATCTGATGCAGAAGTGTGATTATTTAATCAGCAGCAGGGTGTTTGTATGGGAATACTTTTCTTTCCTTATCTTGCACTGGAACGCAGGCACTAATGCAGGCGATCGCACTGTGGGCGAGTGGCCTGCCTGCAGAGCCTGGCTATGGTGCCATTGACTTCAATGCACCGCCACTCCCCCTCCTGCCCCTGAATGCAGGTGTTTTTTTTTTTCGTTGGTAGATCTCAATGAGCTCGTCATTTGAAAAGTAGATTTCCAGACGAAAAATTGTGGGCGCCCCTGTTGTAGACTGATATGTTTGTTGTTTGACTCATGTACTTTATGACCAAAGTTCCATTTGTCTTTATTAGATGGATGATATGATGTAAACTCGCCCACACAGTCTTTAACACAGACCAGATCTATACTTATTTTTGTCTCCATTTGCGATGGCAATTGAACTAGGCATACGTGTTCTATATAAAGTCTAAGCAAAGCTAATAAGATTAAATGTCCGCTTCTAGAGTTGAATACTGTCCTCTGGTATTAGTTTATACTGTTGGCTGTTGTGCCTTGAGACATCAAGTAATTAAAAGACCTGCATAGTAACAATCTTCTGCTTTCTAGCAATGGATCTCTTTACAATTTAAGGTAAGCAAATATAGTTATCTTACTATGTTGTAGAACTTCTGCCATAATAATTAAATGGACGGTAATGTCACTTTAAACAGATCATTAATTCATATTCAATAAACAATGAATGTACAAGTATGTGTTTCATTTGTATACTGATAGTTGTTATGTTACATAGTCCACATTGCTCTGTATTAATCACTGTTTTTAAAGTGCACTTTCAGTCCTTAAGGAGACCCACTTGTCAGTAGGTTCCACACCCTCACCCTTCATGAAGTTGCAAAATACAAATACCTTTTTCTAAACACAAAAGTTCATATAATTGTTTTCAAGAAAACCTAAATGATTTATTCCTTTTTTTTTCCCTTGCTATACCTGGCATTTAGCATGTCAGACAAAACCATGTGTTTTGCAAAAAAGGCACTGTTGGGAGGTAACAAGTTCAAAACAGCAGTTCTGCATGCACTTGAAGTGTAAAAATGTTTTCCATGTCTTATGTACTGTAAATGGTTTTTGAAATAAGGCAATGTTGTACTTTTTGTACTTTACTGTGTTTTGTTTTTACTTATTACATGTTTATTTGGTTTTAGTGAAGTACAATAAAATAACAGTTACATGAAACCAAACAGTGTAATGACAGACATTGTGGTTTTTCTGGTCTTGTGATACATCTTACATCAGCGTCACAGACAAATGTTCATGTTTATTAAAGTTTTAGTTACAAAACAATCTACAGCTGAATGCAATTAGGCCATTGCAACTTTAAAGCATACACTACCGGTCAAAATTTTAGAACACCCCCATTTTTTTTACAGATTTTAGTTTAACTTCAATGAATAACCTGAAATGTTACAATGGTAAGCGGTAAACTGCCAGAGGTGAAAAAAAGAAGTTTAGGTTAACAAAAAGTGAAAATGAATGTACATTTCAGAGTTATACAAAAATGCCTTTTTTAAGGGAAGAAGTAATGGGTTAACAACTCACAGTTCTTCTGCAGCAATGTAAGTAAATTAAACCTTGCAAGTTTATGCTAACAATTCCTACAGGTGTCCCAGCTTTTGTTGATTACTCACAAGCCCCCCTGTCTGTAAAAAAAAAAAGCAGTGTTGAAACAGACTGTTACACTACACCCTCTTAAGCAATATTTGGAAAGTATTGTACTATATTGTTCAATAGTAGTATATTGCTCTGGCAAGAAAAAGGCAATTAACAAAGGAAGACTGACAGACCATTATAACCATTAAAGGTGTAGGTCTTTCCTTTAGAGAAATTGCAAAGAAAGTCAAGGTGCCAGTGAGTACAGTTTCCTACACCATCAAAAGGCACTTAGAAACGGGAAGAAACTCTGACAGGAAGAGGTTTGGCAGACCCAAAGCCACAACAGAATCAGAAGACAAGTTTCTGAGAGTCAACAGCTTGCATGACAGGTCGAGTTGCACTAAGATTGCAAAATTAGAAAAAGAGGCTTGTCTAAACACCGCCAGTGGACTACTGAAGACTGGATGAAGGTTTTATGGACCGATGAATCAAAATTTGAGATCTTTGGTTCATCACGCAGGGTTTGTGTACGCCCTCGGTTAGGCGAAAGGATGGTTCCTCGGTGTGTGACATCAAATGTCAAACATAAAGGAGTAAGTGTGATGGTCTGGGGCTCTTTTGCTGGATCCAGAGTAGGCGACTTGCGCAGAGTGAGTGGCACCCTGAAACAAAACTACCACCACAGAATTTTTCCGCACCATGCGATACCCTCTGGTGTACGCCTAGTTTATCAGGGGTTCATTCTACAACAAGATAATACCTTATGATTAATTAATACTAAAGGGGAAATTTAAGGTATACCAGAACTCCAGGGAACAACCCCTCTTTTCGAAAGATAATACCTCCAGCCTGTGTCAGAACTACCTTAGAGGAAAAGAACAGGATGGTAGGCTTCAATCATGGAATGGCCAGCACAGTCTCTAGACTTAAACCCCATCGAGCTGGTTTGGGATCAACTGGACAGAAGAGTGAAAACAAGGCAACCTTCAAGTGCAACACATTTGTAGGAACTTTTGCAACAGTGTTTAAAAAAACTTTCTGAACAATATTTGATTTCCATTGTAGAAAGAATGCCACAAGCGTGTTTGTTTGTTATATCTGCAAAAGTTGGCTACTTTGATGAGTCAAATATTTAGATTACATTTTGTTAAAGAAAATGAGTAAGAGATTTCTGTTGGGTTTTTATTGCTGTCTGTGATGCCAGCAAGGAGATGTCCCCACGCCTTCTTTCCCTGTGACACCAAGATAACAAATGAGTGGTACAGGACAGGAAGACACATACAACAATAAATACCTGGCAAAGTTTAAAACCAATGTGCTACAAAAAAGTGAGACTACATGTTATCATTGGGATAGGAATAGTGAACCAGGTAGCAATAAAAGTAACCTACTGGGGATTCTCCTAAGAGAGTCTTCTCCAATCTATTAATCAAAAACAATTTGGTTGGAGTTTATATTACCAATACCCATGCTCCTTAGAGCCTTGGCTTTCAAGTGGAGGGTCCTGACCCAAAAGTGGGTCGCGACCCTATGTTCAGTGGGTCGCCAATTGCCTTCCACTTTTCAAGGTGAGAGATTCCTCAGCCTCCCCGTAGCGCAGCACTGTCAGTTCTCGCACTGAGCACCCTTTCAAAATATGCTGCCCGGCCCTGCATGTCAGCTTAAAGTGGGATGCGCTGGAAGTATGGCCATAAAGGAGCTCCACAGTCCGATCGCCTGCACCCGAACACCCGGTACTGCAATGCCGTGCATTCCATTTGCAGTGCAACCAGGGTCTAAGGACAAATGTGGGTCCTGTAGTTACTCAGGTTGAGAACCACTGCCTTAGAGCAGTGGTTCTCAACCACCGGGCAGACTTCCTCCTACTAGGCCATGACTTCTTGGTCCTTCTTGTCAAAACACCTTCCACGCCACCAGCATGCAGAGCCTTGGCAGCAGGGGACTGGCAGTAGCAGCATAAAATTCTGTGGTGCCCTCTGAATTATGCTGATATTAGAATGGGCTCCACTGTATAATATTGTGCAGTGGGGAGACATGCTGCTGATGCCAGCCACCAGCCTCCTGCAGCTCTGGCTTTACCTGATGGCAGCGGGGAAGGTCTTTGACAAGCCGTGTGTGAGCACAGTGTGCCAACTGAGCATGGGCCATGGCATGTGTGAGCTGGGCTGGACCAGAGAGCAGTGCCAGCACTGCAGGGAGAACAGTCTCAGCAAATCAAAGAACTGAAACCAATGCACCAGATCAGCAATGTTAGCCTCCATTTTGTTCTAATGAAAGGTTTCCTTTGCAATGGACATGGAATGCTTGCAAGATTAGCCTGACTAATGGGAAGTTTTTTGCTGCTGCCTTACTGGCCAGCGAGCAGAAGGGAATGTCTGGTACAAAATCAAAGCTGTATTTACATCTGTCTTTGTGCTAAAAGGTGCTGCTAAAATCTCCACCCTGTACGACCCTGTAAAATGTTAAAAGCTCGTAGATCAGTTGTTTGCAACCACCGGGCATGTCATTTAAGAGGTTTTTTTTTTTTAAATGATCCTTGTCCTGAAACAATGTACCTGTGAGACTGTCAAGTGTGGCACGTTAATTTTGTGGGTACAAGGACTACAGCACATTTGCGATCTATAATGTGAGTAAAGCAAAACAATGTGAGTAGGCTCAGAACTTTTTTAATCAAGCTCAATATTCAGTGCAATGAACCCATGATCACTCCTTACCATGACATGTGCAGTGCACCACATTTTATCTTTGCAAGATGTCCCATCACACTCTAGACCGGTTTCCCAATTCAAAATAATCCAGTGGGTGCTGTAGTGATCTGCAGATGGCGCCATGTAGACCAAATTTAGAAGAGATAGTCCCCAACACAACGGTGTCCACTTTACCGCTCCATCTTTATTGACGTAACATAAACATGGTATCTGTCAGGGAAGCCCAGCAAGCAGTCATAGAACAGGTACTGTGAGAGCCCGTGTGAGACATTTTCATGCTAATATTGCTCGTAATCGTGGGCAAGCGCGCGGACCCTGGTGCTCACATCTAATTATGGTGCCAAAAGGCCTATTTAAACTTGCATCCTGCATGCACTCAGTGCTGGGAGTTCTTCAGCTGCCTTAGAGGATGGTCTTCTTCAGCTGCCTTAGAGGAGAGAACCACTGCCTTAGAGGATGGTCAGATGTGCTGTTGTGAGCACATCTGGATTTCTTGTCTGTAAATATGTTAGTTTATCCAGGTCATAGTATAGCTCGTGTACTGATCTCCCTTTTATCTCCGGTGACAGAGCCACCGTGCTGGTCCTGGGCTTGCACCGGGCACAGCGGATCTCGGGACCGGCGGTGGAGGGTGGGGGCTGCACAAAATACAAGCGATTGGGCGTATCTACAAATGCTGGAATGCTTGTATTTAAACAGCCATCGGCGACTGGTTACTATTAATGTAGTTTTCCTACTCGTGCGCAGCGCTGGGTGTGGAGTGGGGGCGGGGAGGGACGTCTTAAAATGCCCACCCGCATCTACAAGGCTCCCGTCCGGCCGTTTAGGTGTGGTCAATGGATGGGAGGTGGTGACATTAACTGTACAAATATTTTTCTTCCCCCCCATGCTGCTTTAACCCCTCCATGACTGAAGCCTTTTTTTTGCACCCATCTTATAATCCACATTTTAGGCCTGAAAATTACTTAAAACCCCCAAACATTATATATTTAAGGCCTGGTAGAATAAAACGGTAGCAGTTGCAAATTTGTATGTTGCACGATATTAGCACAACTTATTATCAAACCCAAAACGTTAGTGAAAAATGCACTTAAGTTACATTTAGTGCCCCAAAACACAATACAATACCTATTTTTAAAATAAAATATAAAATATGAGGTTACAACGAGTAAAGCCCCCCATGTGATAGCATATTGGCTGTGACAGGTACTCTTTAAGGTGATGCTGGGGGTCCAAAAGACCCCTAGAATCACCTTTACACTCTAAATAAGCTATTGAAGTGCAGACCACACTTCAATAGCTTATTGCTGGGCTTCAGGAGCCCGAGCAATGACAACTCAGGGACAGGAAGTAATGTAATCTGCATCGCTCCCGGTCCCATAGATCGGGGAGGAGATCAGTGAATGGACGTACACCGATCTCCTTTATCGGCCCAGAGAAGCGATCTGGCAACAGCTATTGTAAATCCAATTGTATTCAGCAATTCCCCCCAGCACTGGTGCCGGTCTCTAATCCACCGCAGACTCCTGTGTCTTCCTGTCCCATGGTATCTGTCCTGCGTGCACGCTCATGGCTTCATGCATTGACTTTCAGTGAGTCTCTCCACTTTTCCCCACCAAAGGTCTGTACTGCGTATGCGCCAGCCCCGTCATGGTGCTCCCCCGCTGGAGAATCTTCACATCTTCAGATGGGAGCAAGCGGCGGAGACAGGTGAGTAACCTTTTTTTGTTTTTGCATATATCTACTGCTTTCTAGCAGTAGATATATGCAAAAAAAAAAAACAAAGAGAGCTTTCTTGCTCAGATCTTCCCATTAAAAAGGCATGTTTTGGTAACTGTTTATTTGGTTAGGATAGAGGGGAAGTAAATGGACAGAAACCTCCAGTACCAGCTTATTTGAGGGAAACAGTAGCAATCGGAAAATGTTTTCAATCATGTCTCTTATTATCTCCCAAATCTTTTAACCAGACAGTGTAATGATGATGCAATATGTAGGGGTAGCTTCAAAACGTGATTGCAACCTGGAAGATTCATTAGACCACAAGATTGGCTTTGTTGTGCCTGAACCATGAAGATGATTGATTTATATTTTGTATTTCATTGAGCTTTTCAGTGGAGAATAGTTTGTTTAACCTTAGTACACAAAAAGGGAAAAGGGGTTAACTGTTGTTTAATACAGTGTCTTCTCTCAGCTGTGTCTATTCATTTTAATGTACTATTATTCACTGTAAACTCTGAGTAAATTAAGTACTAGCTACTTCAAAGCGAACATTTTAACACCTCCGTGTGCCACTAAAAATGCATGCTTTGTATGCAAATGTGCAGATGGTTACTTTTCTGCATTTGTAAACTCACACCCTAAAACATTATCAATTCAAAACACCTTCCTAGCCCTGGAAGTGGAACTTAGGTAGGTGCATTGCTGCTCTGTTACAGGCTGTGCACATACATGTAAATGAAATCGTGAACCTGTCTAGAAGAAAAAAGTGCTCTGACATTTAGTACTTCACCAGCTAAAGCTACAAGCTTCCACTGTGACTATTTTCATTTAATTTACATTTTGATTTAGTTATTCATTTGCATTCATTTCATGATACAATTATAGTTTTAGAGCAAAACTGCCATCTTGAATAATTACCATTAGTTTCCTGACACAAAGCATTGCGAAAGGCTTTTACCTTTGTGCTATGGAAACATACATTTACATAGAAGGAGCCAACATTATAGATTTAACTTGCATGAATGTAAAAAGTGTTTGTATATGTTTTAAAGGACTCCCTTTATCAAGTCAAATCAAAGAGAGGCAATGTTGACTTGCCTGACCCAAACATAATTAAGATTGACTTCTGTAAAGTGGTTTGTGAAACACAAGCCAAAACCAATGACATCTTTTTTTTGTGAAATTTTGGCTCACCAAAAGTATTGGAAAAAGTAGTTTTTTTTTCTCGTTAATCTAATATGCATAATTAAAAACAGATGGAGAAATAGACCATAGCTAACTAGGTTTGAAGACCAGACCAATGGTGAAAGTGTTGGACAAGTTCAGATAGTTGAGTCACATTGTAGAGGATGCGAAATGGAAGAGTCTAAAAGGGGGAAACAGAATCTTCATCTGAGCCCAGTGGAGCTTAGTGGAGCCCCTTGTAGGACTAACAAAGATAACATTTTCTTTTTCTTACAAGCAAAATATTGTCCTAGTTGACTAAGTAGTTGAGAACTGGGCAGTGCTGTTTAGCAACCTGATATCCAGTACTAGTACAGCTAGAGGGAATACCATTTGGGAAGAATTGCATGTCATAGTAAATGTTCTATCAGATGATGTTAAAGCACTGCTGCAAGCATATGTCTGACATCAAACAGTATTATTGAAATATTACTCACAATGTGTTTGTGACTTAATTTCTAAAGTTATATCTGTTAAATATGAATTAATAGATCAAGGCAACATATTAGCCAAGCATGCCCTGACTAAAAATGAGCAGAAACTAGTGGTACATATAAACCAGGAGGTTGAGTATTCTGCATTATTATTTCTATTATTATACAGGATTTATTTAGCGCTAAGAGTTTTGCAGTGCTGTACAGTATAAGGAAGACATTACAATCACAATACAATTCAAGACAAGACGATAAGAAGGGCCCTGCCATAAGGGCTTACTATCTAAAAGGCATAAACCGCATCTGGAGACAGATAGATCAGGTCATTTTCAATATTTTATGAGAATGTCATATGAAACAGGATATCAGATAATGCATGATAACAATTGTATTTTTAGAAGATTTTTTAAAGCAAAATTCAGGTTTCCCTTTCCATCTTATCCTCTGGAATGTCTTAAAAATGTGAGGTGGAGCTAAATGATGCTGCCTTTTCCAAATCCTGTTGAATTAATTATACTTTATATTAATTATACTTTAGCCACTTCAAATTCCTTATTCCATCTCAAAGGTTGAAAATGGCCCATTATTTCCTACGTATTATAGTACTGGAAGAGGTGAATGCCTTAATTTTTTAACTCTAGCTGTACCTTCAGTGCACAGACTCCTAATGGCCCAGTCTTTGACACTTATGGAGCATTCACCTTCACTTCTGACTGCAACGGTCCTTTAACCACTTGCTGACCGGGGTGTTTATACCCCCTTCCTGCCCAGGCCATTTTTCAGTATTCAGCACTGCGGTACTTTGACTGACATTTATTCCGTCATGCAAAGCTGTACTGAAATTAATTTTATAAAAAAAATTTGGGGACAGATAGAGCTTTCTTTTGCTGGTATTTAATCACCACTACGGGTTTTTTTTTACTATATAATGAAAAAAGTACAGAAAATTTTGAAAAAATACCTGTTCTTCCTACGTTATATTATAAAACATTTATTATGACCCAATTTTTTGGTAAAATATAAAAGACGGGGTCACGTTGGGTAAATAGACACCAAACATGTCAAGCTTTAAAATTGCGTGCACACGTTAAATCGCAAAAAAACTACCATACTCAAAATTGACCATAGCCGACGCTTTAAAAGCTTTTACCGCTCATCAATTTAGTGTTATCGGTGATTAATGGCCCTAGAATTATTGCTCTCACTCCGACGTTCGCGACGATATGTAACATGTGCAGCGCAATGGATGTAATCGGCATTTCGCACCTAGGCCGGCTTGACGCATGTCTGCGTGTGCATGTGGGGGCGGGGGACTTTATTTTTTTTTATTGCTTTGATATGTGATTTTTCATTTTTTCATTTTTTTTTTGTAACTTACATTTTTTTAAAACCTTTTTTTTTTCCACTGAACTTTATTGCTATCAACAAACAAGCTCCCTATGTGATAGGCAATTTGCAGTGGCAGGTTCTCTTTATGGAGACATCAGGGGTCTTTAAGACCCCTAATGTCACCTTGGGAACCCTAGAGAAGCTGATGAAGCAGAGACCTGCTTCACCAGCTTCTCTCCGGTTTCTGTACCGAGAGTGACACTGAATGCAGGCAGTGATGTAATACACCTAGCGGCGGGCACGAGCGGGACGGGATGGGACGTTTAAAAACGCCCACCCGCCCTCAAGAAGCCAATGTCCGGACGTTTAATTACAACGGCCGGACAGCAGGTGGTTAAGAAATGTTCAGTAAAATTTAAAACCTGTTTGCTTTTTCACCACAATTCCCAAAAGTAAACCCGAACATACATTTTGGCCCATCCACATATGTTTGAATCTAAAAAAAAAAAGGAAACATTGTCCTTGCATTATCAAGTGTTTTGTTGGCCTAAATATTTCTATTCCCTTATACAGATAAGACAAATATCACTGAGGAGCCCCAGGACAAGCAGAATCACAGGATCTACTTTTACTAGTATTTAGTGTCCTAATAAACAAGCTTTTCATTGTTACATTTGCAAATGTGATACCCAGCAGTCCTTTGTCTACTACCATCAAGTGCCACCTGAGCCTGGTCCCTGAGGAACTTTCCCATCCAACAGCCGCTTATCCATTGCCTTAACCTTATGCCTGCTTAGATCAAAAGTCCATGTATCCCATCGCACTCCTGACCGGAAAAAGCCCATGCAGCAGGGCGGGTGCAGCAGCAACAATGGATGCCTCCGTCAAAACGTACAAAAATAATAAAGTCACTTACCGTTTCTGTGGAGGCTGACAAGCGGTAGGCCTGCTCAGCCTGTTAGTTAGGAGCTATATCTTTTGTTTGTCTAGTTAGTGTTGGGATACGGCTAGGTTTTATTTTGTTGATTTCTTGTGAACACCTGTACAGCACCTGTGAATGCTCTTGTTAAATTCACTAATAAACACTGCACTGTTTGCCACTACTCCCCTGGATTTGGTATCCGTGCCCAAGGGACTGCTTATTCCCATGGGGCTTATGTACCAGCTACCGATCGCCTGCTCATAATATTTATATAGTATATTGAAAATACAGTTTGTTTTTACTGGTTTCAAGCCAGGTCCTACCAGTCATTACAGGATTTCAGCCTTGGTTTTCTGATACATGTTAGCAATTACCCACTGTTAAAATTTTTGGTGCCCGTTAAAATTTTCCAAGACCTAAGAAACATTTTTAAAATCAAAGGTCATTCACACCTCCCTGACAAAAAAGAAAACTTAATGCCAGACTCTAAGATAATTGGACTAGCCTCCTAATTTTCTCTAAAGGCCTCGTTAATGTTACACTTATGCACAACTAAGGCTTATCTTAAACTAAGATATCTTAACTAAGGCTTATCTAAATAGGTTGGTTTGCTTGGTTTGGTTTTAACTTCTTTAGAGTCTGCAGGGCGCACAGTTACTTTTGACTTGTAGATAGAGCCAGCTGTACCTACAGCTCCATGCCCTTTTTCCTCTATAAGGACTATTCTAGCACATATTGAGCAATATAATATTGAGCACCGTTCCCCAAATGCGGCTAATGTATAAGTTAAGGTCAGTAGGTCTAGAGTATTTGATCTGTAATTGGATAGAAAACTGGCTTAAAGACCGTATTCAGAGAGTGGTGCTTTATACATTCTAGGGAGAGTATGTTTGGGGGAGTCAATGATGGAGAAAGATCTGGGTGTTCTGGTAAATCATAGAATCAATAATAACATGCAATGTTACATAGTTACATAGTATTTGAGGTTGAATAAAGACACAAGTCCATCAAGTCCAACCTATTTTCATCTCATTCTTAGGAGTACCCCTGTATATTACGTTCTCTCAGGAAATCGTCTAAAAGTTTCTTAAACAATTCCAGACTTTTAGCTGCAATCACTGCCGGCGGCAGTGAGTTCTAGACCCTAACCGCTCTTACTGTGAAGAATCCCCTTCGCCCCTTGTGCTGGATTTCCCCCCCCCACTAATTTTAGGTGGTGGCCTCTAGTTTTTGTAATGGGGTTAATCTTATAGAGTTTGTTGCTGATGTTGTCACCATTGAACATTTTGTACATGAAAATCATATCCCCCTTAATCTCCTTACTTCCAAAGTGAACATGTTTAAATTTAGTAGCCTCATCTCATATTCCCCTAATTCCCCTAATTAGTTTGGTTGCCCTCCTAATGTCAAGCAGCAGTTTCTAAAGCAAGCAAAATACTTTCTTGTATTAAAAGGGGTATAGACTCAAGAGATAGGGACGTAATCCTGCCCCTGTACAAAACATTAGTAAGACCTCATCTGGAATATGCAGTTCAGTTTTGCTCACCAGTTCACAAAAAGTTGTTGTGGAACTGGAGAAAGTGCAGCGAAGGGCGACTAAACTCATAAGAGGCATGGAGGAGCTCAGCTATGAGGAAAGATTAGCTGACCTGAATTTGTTCTCTCTGGTGAATGAGGCAATTAAAGGGGTCATGATAACTATGTATAAATACATGGTCCGTATAGTGAGCTTGGTGCCAAATTATTCACTTTAAGGTCACTGCAAAGGACAAGGGGGCACTCTGCGTCTGGAGGAAAAGAGGTTTAACCTTTGCATATGGAAAGGATTCTTCACAGTTAGACCTCTGAAAATGAGTAACTGACTCCCCCAGGAGCTAGTTCTAGCTAGCTCAGTTCATTGTTTAAAAAAAAATCTGGATGTATTCCTAAATGCAGAAATTAAGCATCAGAGATTGTTGATCCAGGGAATATCCGATTGCCTTATGGGATCAGGAAGGAATTATTTTCCCCTGTTGGAGCAAATTGAACCATGCTTTATAGGGTTTTTTTTGCCTTCCTCTGGATCAACAGTGGGTAATTGTGGGCATAGCGTTCTGTTTAGGCTTTTTTTTCCCCCTATATGTTGAACTCGATGGACTTGTCTTTTTTCAACCTGACTAACTATGTAACTATGTAACTTTGTGTAATGAGTAGCTGCTAGAATTTTACCTAGGTGAGTCAGAAGGAGCACGGGTACTATAGAACACTTACCTCCCTACATCGAAACCTGTTATTCCTCATTAGAAGTCAATTAAGACAATATTTAGAATGCAGAATATTCCAGTGATTATGATGTTTGCTGTCCAGCCTGTCTCTAATGAAAAGGTAGTTGGTTACCGAGATCCCATTGCACTGTTTTTCTGCACTCTGGATTTTTGGCAATTGGCATAGACTAAAGCTTGTGTGGGTGCCAGAGAAGATTAATCGGGTACCCTCGTGTTTTTTTGCTTTAGTCCAAACATGTTCCGTTTCAGCAGAATTCATTTTAGCTTAAATGGCAACATCATGAGCTACTGCAGCAACATTGTGAGCAGCAGCGGCAACGTCACACCTTAATATAAATAAGACAGGCTAATACTCACAGACGCCAACTGTAACAGTGTCAGCTTGCTGCAAGAAGTTCCTGTAGTATATTGCCTAAAATGTTGCTTGTTAATTCCCCTGGTAAGCATTGCCAAGTTTTGGAAAGCAGGCCTGTTGCCCTGGATTTATCAATAGCCTTCCCAGCCAGCTTTTTCCTGGCATAAGTAGAGAAATTTAAGATAATTCTGTGGAAAATCACAAAGATATTTATGTAGCTTGACTGGTATTTTGATAATTCACTTTTTGTTTTGTCATGCAACGATTGACATATGACAGTCTATCCTTTTTTTTTTTTAAAAGAGGGTTTCTTTATACCTAGATAGAAAAAAAGTTTGTTACCCTTTAGTTTCTGACTAACTACAGATAGGGGGTTAAGGGAGTAACTCGGATTTAAATATATCTGGCTCTACACATATCAGAATCTTTTCGAAGGCTCATTCAATTCTGTTGTTTCTGCACTAATATCACATAATGTTTTATAGTTTACCTGGTAGGAATTGGTATTCAGAAAAATTCTAGCAAACATTACACGCCTACTGTTGTAACTGTTGTAACTAGAAATTCAACACATGGTTACAAATGGAGCAAAAGAAAAAGGATTTGGTCATCTCTCCCACCTTAAGGAACATCTGAAATATGTTTAAGATTAATCAAGCATTTGTCAAAGCAAAGGTCTTATTTCTTGTTTCTAAAGTAACATGTTGAAATACATATTAACATATCTAGACATATCAAAAGGAAGAAAGAGACTGTATATTCCTTGGTAGAGGCAAGTCAGCTAATCTTTTTTGTGATTCTGCAAAAGGAAGTATATTCAATAGTGATATGTATGGGTTGATTTTTATTGTTGTTGTTACTTTAAAATAGGCAACCAGTTGAGTTACCATCTGTAATCCCACTTTTGAAGAGTCTTTGGGGGAGGCTATATTTGGCTGGAGCTTATCATCAATGTCCTGTGGCATTAGCTCTAATTTATGGAGCATTGCACAGAAAACATGGTTTGCAATCCACTTAGAAGCATAATGCAATTTCCTACTAGTGCAGAGAGACACCAAATGCAAAATAGTTCTCTAGGGGACACAAGTGCGCCTCCCCTTTCTTGCTATCTAATAAATCTTTACAGGGCTTGTCAACCACAGATGGGTTCTATAATCAGCATCTTCCAAAACCCATGATACAGATTTAAGGAATCCACCACTAAACCAGTCCCAAACCCAAAAAGGTCAACTTTACTTATCCAAATACCTTTCGGCGTACATGCTTGCTGGGACTTGCCATTCCGGGGGGACTGGAACAGGATAAAGGTGTTGTGGCAACTTCCAGGAAAAGCTGTGTTTGCAGTCATGATGCACAAGGTGGAACCATACATCATTTGCACCTTGAAAGAATGGAAATGTTTCCTAGTACAAGACATTTCCTCTCTCTGGCCTATTTGTACTGGAAAATGGATGTAATAGATTACGAGTGTACTGCACTAGGCCCAAGAAATCTGTGGCAGTATACTTCAGAACATGATGGAACATGCCATTGCCCAAAAAAAAACTGCAAGTAGTTTGTAGTTTGAAAAACTTCTGTGCTATATACCCAAAGTTTCAGATGACGTCATCATGTTTCATGTACTAGGAAGGAGTTTGTTTCAAAGTGGGATCATCTGTGAGACGTCCATTGGAAATAATAATCTTTTTTGCATATATGTTGGCACATCTTTTATGTGAGTGAGCATTTTTTTAATATTTTTTAATAAAATATATTTTTAAAACAGTGAGCACTATGGTATGTCTATATTCCTTTTCCTGGTGAGCACCACTCCTATACTATGGAGGATTTTTGCAAGAGAGACAACATTCAATCCACTCCCCTGGGAAGGTAAATAAGGGTTTACAGTCCAGACTTTAGTTTAATTACTAGGTCTAACTATAAGATGAGAGGTGTATGGTGGAGGATTTCAGTCACTGATTATGTGGAAGTTGTTTCACAGCTAAGGATTGTGCACTGTGGATTATAATGGCCATTTTATGACACAGATTTTCATGATTTATGTTTTGGATTCAAATGGCTTTTATTTATGTTTATGTGCATGCGCATTCACGGTCGGGAACTTAGCTGAGCTGTGTGCATCCACTGGAACATGCAGCGTTCCAACGGCCACGCCCCTACTCCCTTCTCCTCCCACCTCACAGCAACTGGACAGGAAGCTGCAGCAGCCTATAGCTGCCCTGCCCTCACTGCCTTTGGGATACTTAGTGTTTGCGAAGTTTCCAAAAAATGCCTTTCATTTTGTGTAGAAAACCAAGAATTGCTTTGCTGCAATTATTTGGCTTTCACTAATAATAGACATAGCCCATTCATTAATGGTTGCAATGCTGATAAAGTACATGTATGCATGTAAAGTATATTCTTAATTCTGCACAACATCAAGCATCAGAAAACAGGGTAGACATTGGGACTCGCAGATTGATTTTCAAACAGAACTACACTGGTGGAATGATTTATTACAAAGGCAAAGAGTACACTTCAGAAGCATTCTGTTACTGCTGCACTTGAAACCCATTTACTGGCGAGATGTGTAGCAAGAAAACAAAATGTCTTGAGAATTGTCACAGGATGAACCTCTTTCTAAAATCAGGTTTTCTATATTGTCATTGAACACACACACACACAACCAGCCTTAAGCTAGAAAAAATAAAAACTGACTGACTAAAAATTAGAAAAAATATTTTCTGTGACACAAGAAGAATACTATAATATATTTGTGGGTCACTCACTCACTTCTGGACTGGTACTGCTGAGATTTGTGGGATATGGTGGACATTTTTTGGTAAATTAACTAGAAAAAGCCTAAATTCTCAATAAATTACTGATTAATAATCAAAAACATATATCCTGTCACACAGAATGGACACTGTAAATTTTTGTGAGGTCAGTCAATCTACTTGGGATTGCTAATGGTGTTTTTTGTAATGTGGGCAGTCATCTTCAGTAAATGAATTAGAAAAGCCTAAACTAATCCCAATAATTTACAGAATCATAATCCAAAACATATATCCTGTGGCACAGGAAAAATGCTCTAATTTATTGTGGGATCAATCAGTGTCTCGTTGGGACTGCTAATGGGCTTTTTGAGTGGGATTTGTGTAATTTGGGCAGCCATCTTCTTTAGTAAGTAAACCAGAAAAGCCTAAACTAATCTCAATCATTTACTGATTAATAATCAAACATATTTCCTGTTGAACATAATAGATGCTGTAATTTATTGTGGGGTCAATCAATCATGTTGGCATGGGCTTTTTGTGATCGACATCTTCTTCAGTATCTGAACTAGAAAAGCCTAAACTAATTTTAATAATTTACAGAACCCTAATTAAAAACCTTTATCCTGGCACAGAAAAAAATGCTGTGATTTACTTTTGGGTCAGTCTTTTTGGGACTACAATTGGTTGGATTTGAATGATATGGGCAGCAATCGTCTTTAGTAAGAAAATCAGAAAATCCTACACCAATCTTCATCTACACCAATCTTCATAATTTAGTGAATGATAATAAAAAAATCCTGTGGCTTAAGTACAGTAATAATGTTATATTTTATTTGCATGTCTGTCACTTACTTATGACTGGTAATGTGGATATTTATGGGTTGTGTGATACACAAGCTTGACTAGTTACTGTGATCAGTCATCTGTTTTTGTTTTTTTTTTCTGTTATATACACCTTGGATGTTGTTCACTGAGCACAGCTATGTTGAAATCAAACAAAATCATTTGTCTGAATACTTTAGCATGATTTTATGCAAATGACTACTCTTTTGTAGTCATGGCATAGTAAATAAAGGCACTGTTGTGGGATGAAGACTGTAGCTGTGTAGTGAGAGAATTTGATGAGGGAGGGCCCCCAGACCTAAAATCCCCCTGTGGTGTGCCCCTTCCCACTTCAGGCCCCTCTTATGGCATCTCATTGCTGTATATTGCTATATAAACTGCTCCTAGCAGAAGTACATCTGGACCCTCCAGCCTACCTGGCACACTGGGAGTAGAAACTGTCTCACACCCTCTCTAAGGGTTCCCATACACTGTGCGAATTTCAGCTGGTTTTTGAGGATCAGCCCAAAATTCGCACAGTGTGTGCCGCTGTCGGCACCTTTTCATTTGGTATCCCTTGATCAGCTGATTGTACGAAGATTTTCCAGCCAGCTCCTTTAATCAGAGCCGGCAGCCAATAAGCCACAGGATCTGTTCGGGTATTCTGTTCGGGTAAATTATTCTCTTAACTCGTATTCCGTTTATCAGTTTCAATATATTAGAGAGCAATTTTAAACTCCTAGCTCAGTGTAACATAGTGCAGTGTAACATAGTGCAGTGCATCTAAATAGATCATTTACATCGTTGTACAACGCAAATGATGAAGGGTTTACATTTTTAAAATATTTTTATTAAATGACTTTGTCACATTGTGTGTTTTTTATTATTTACCTTATTTAACTCTTTGTGGAAATGGGTAAGGGATACCAATGTACCCCCACACTCATTCCCCTGGGGGGGAGGGTGATGAATATCAGGTGAATTATTCTAACAGGGGCTCCCAGATTCCAATTCTCCTCCGCATCCTCTTGGGGACCGTATGTGGGGAAGAGGTCCTTATCCCCTCAACATGAGAACATACTCTGCACACACTTCACCTTCCCATTTCTTGCCACCCAGCCTGCATTCCTGCATAAGGGTCTGGTTTGAATTTTAAGGGGGACCATTTTCCCTGGTTTTTTTTATTGTATACTGTGCTAAAAAAAAAAAAAAAAAGGCATGGATTTCTCCTTACAATTCTAACCAGGCCCAATTTTATCTGGGCATGTAGCCTCCTCCCCTTGCAAGACAGGTTATTGAGGGGACAAGGCCCTCATCCCCACATACAAAGCACAGAAATTTCCCAGCACACTTAATGGGAACACAAGGGCCTCATCCCTACATCCAGTCCCAAGACCATGTAGGGGGCGACTTATCAGAATTTAAAAAGCCCCTTTATAATAAGGGGCCCCATATATATTAGCCCCTTAGGAGAAAAGGTACCCCTTTTGCTCATTTCCAAAAATATGTTAAAAATATATCAAGACAACCGCACCATGAAAAAAATCCGTTATTGAAAAGTAACAAAAAATATAAATGTCCCACAATGTAAATCCATAATTAATTACGTCCTCCAGCAATATACTGTATATCCAGCACAATCATGATGTTCCTCTGCCATGACAACCTACCCCAATGATGTGACAATTCATACCTTCGGCCATGTATATATCTAGAACAGGGTAATTCTACAACTTTCACACCTCTCTTCCCGTTCTTAGACAAACTTCTGCCTTGACACATGCCACATGACATGAACTTCTGCTTTGAATGTGACTAACTGCTACTAGCTAAGGTTTAATTGGACTTTAATGAAGAGTAGACCATTAAGGTATATCACACTAAAAGAAAGGAAGAAACGAGATTATTTCATGGTAAACAGTCACATTGTTTTTGCATAATGTTGTACTTCAAGATATATTAATGGATCTTTCTTTGTCCCCCTGCGAGCCCTAGACAGGCTCAGCAGACCAAAAGATAGTTGTAGGACGGCTTGGGTGGGAGTAGAGGTACCAAACCCCCAATGGGGTAGCAGTGTTAACCTGGCCATACATTATGCAAATTTCAGCCAGTTCTTCAGGAACCAGCCGAAATTAGCACAGTGGGTGCCACTGTCAGCATCCTTTTGCCTGGCATCTCTCAATCAGATCGAAAGAGCCGGTTGGAAAATCTTTGAAAGAACAGAGCCAGCAGCCAATGAGCAGGGATTCCTCAATAAGCTTGATCGAGGAATCTGTTCTTTTTTTTTTGTTCAGCCCGTGTATAGCCAGCTTTAAAGCCTAAACATTGTTGGAGTAGGGATGTGATACCTTTGAACTATATCAACATTTCTATCCCATAGCAATTATTATGTGATCAACACCATATATGATCTGAGGTACCCAACAGACAGACCAATTTCGTCTGATCCTGTTATCGGATGATAAGGAACAAATATCTATGAGTAAATTTATGCCCAGTGTATGGTCATTTCTTGTCAGAGCCTATTAAAGTATATTTCCACTTTCGCAGCCAAATTAGGATAACAGCTATTTTATATTTGTTACATGCTCCCATCAAATTGCATAAGCTTAAAAAAATGCAGTTTAAATTGCCTTTACTTGGGTCAGAGTTAACATTTCTTCTTGTTTAAATGTCTTTGAAATGTTAGGAGGGGCTGTGAGGGGTCTGAGGTAGCTTGTTTACTGTATGTTAATAAAGCCGTACGCCCCGCAAATGACAGCTGGGCGGAGACAGCTGTGATCTCCTAGCTGGCTCCGCCCAGTTGCAATGACAGATCGGCCTTCTTTTAACAATGACAACGAATGGCAAACTGTCATTAAACAATGACAACTGGGCAGAGCTGGCCGTGCCATCACGGCTGGCTCCGCCCAGTTATTCATTGGCCGGGACCTGCTAGAAGACTCTCGGAGGTCTGGCTAATAGGAAACAGTTGGGCGGAGCTAGCTGTCACTGCTAGCTTCGCCCAATTGTTTTGGTTTTTTATTTTATTTTTTCTTCTTTAAAAAATCTTTATTTTTTTACATTTATTATTTATTTACATTTTAAACCTTTTTTTTTTTTTCTACTTTTTTTCATTGAGTTCCTATTCTGCTCGTTACCAGGGAGGTACCGAGCAGAATAGTCGAGCCGAATGCCGCTCGATGGCATTCGGCTATAGGGGTGAACGACAGCGAGTGAGCTGCCGGAGCTTTGGCTCAGCCGATCCAGATGTTGGATCGACTGAGTCGAAGTGCAGCTGATGTACGGCTCATTTCAGCTGATGTATGGCGGAAATCAGCTGTGCAAGCCTGAAGTGAATAGCTGAACAGAGTTCGGCTCCCTTCACTTCGGGTGGGTTATTCACTCTAGGAATCAAAGAATGAAACAGAGCGCCCCCATAGTGTAAAAACAAAATGTATTGATGCAACACACAACTTGAATTGTACTTACAAAAAGTCCGTAGTAAAAAAGAATGTAAGGATCGACGGAACTTGAAATCTCTAGCAGCGGTAGTCTGAAAGGATGTATAGCATCAGCGTCCTCTGCCCTGTGAGTTCAAAAGGTTTACGAAGGGGGCGTGCCCCAGAAACACATAAACCTTTCGAACTCACAGGGCAGAGGACGCTGATGTTATACATCCTTTCAGACTCCCGCTGCTAGAGATTTTGAGTTCCGCCGATCCTTACATTCTTTTTTACTACGGACTTTTTGTAAGTACAATTCAAGTTGTGTGTTGCATCAATACATTTAGTTTTTACACTATGGAGGCGCTCTGTTTCGTTCTTTGTTTCCTAGATTGGTGGTCTATGTGACCTGTGGGAGCTGCCTCTATTATGTTTCCATCATCGTTACAGCTGGACCTCTTTGCAGTCGGAGGCGCCGGTATTGTTTTTTTGGGTTATTCACTCTTCTGCCTTCAGCAGCTTTGTAAATAACCCTCATAATGAACATATAGAGGGGTTTTCCCAAATTTAAATGCAAAAGTGGAAATACACTTTTAGACATCTTGGCGCAATAGAAATAAGGTTGGAAATTGTTTTTATAGCTGTGAGGGGAATGGAAAGTTTTCAAAGCTGATAATTAAAATAGGAAACTGATGGTAAATAAGTCTCCAATGAAGCTGAAGCACAAACTATCAGTTGGTGGCAATGAAGCATGACAGTAGCATCTGCAGATATTTTGCATGGCATTAAAGAGTTCAGGGCAGTGCCATTCATTAGATCAGTAAATACTTCATTCTCAGGCACATCAGGCACGTAGCCATAGACAAAGCAATAAATTAAGATAAACATTCTCTATTGCAAAATAACTATCATTATTTTTATTAATTTTGTTTTTCCCCATACAAGATTTTTTTTTTTTTTGTGAGATATAAATTAGTATCATTTGCTAACATATTGTTTAATATACCTTTTTATATTAATAAAAATGATGGTACTCTTATTTTTTTAAGTACCTAATTTCAAAGGTTAGAACGATACATAATAAATGACGGCTCCTCCGTGGCACCCTTTTCCATTGGGGTTAGTTGAAACCATCCACTTAGCAACTGTAGCTAAGAAACAGTAGCAGCTGATCGCTAATTTGAGCACCTACTCCTACTGTGCGGACATGAAAAACTGGCATGCACAATATACAATATGGTAGCAAAGAAATACAATGAGCTGGAACATTTTGTCCTAGTTTATTATGCTCTGAGTGAACATGGAATAATGACACTAGTGTTGCTGTTTCCACATCACACTATTTTATATTGTCAATGCAAGCAATAAGAATTGTATTGTATCAGAAATTGTAAAGAATAAATAAAAAAAGTTGTTGGGAATGTAGTTACCCTAGCTGTGTTACATCAGTATAGATGAGACCAGCAGAAAATGATAAGGGCTACACATCTTGCTGCAGATTCCGAAAAATGGTGTACACATTGTGGACATATTTACTATTTTTTTTAGACATTAAGGTAGCAGTCAGAAATGCTAGATGTGTGGCACACAGCCATCCAGGCAAACAGCTGAAATGCCGATATGTCATCTATCCTGTCTGTTTATGGATTTGTCATTTTGTCTACCCAATTTTGTGATTTTTAAACTTCTGCCGGAAAGCCCAGCTAGGATGGTGACAACATTTTCTCTGTATGTTAAGGAACATATTGGTGTCACCTCCCTGCCCCCAGCCTTGTTGGTGTGAACTGAGTCTATTGGATATAAAGCATATTGCTTTGTTTTTGCGCTGGAACGGCATAGAGTAATGCTTGGAATAAGGAAAAAAGGGAACATTTAAATAAATCATAAGAAACAAAATACGAAAAAAAACATAAACCAAGATACATAAGGTGAAAAAAATCAAAGGGCTAGACACTTGGGAGAGAGCAACATTGCAGTAGAACAATGCAACCACATATTCATAATAATAGTAATCATCATAATAATACTGTGCTTATAGATTCCATTTAGGCGATGATTAAAAAGCTAGCTATGCACTGTCCAGTTATGGTACATGTTAGGTAGTTTTTTGGCATGTTCTGTTAATGACTAACCTTAATTGTTATACACCTGGATATCATTCAAAAGGTGGTGGGGTGTGTGGCAATCCAGTTGCACCAACTGCATTACCACATTAACCTGGCACAGTATAGCATTTTCTTTCAATATGTGTGATATGGCAGCTTGATGGGATGCCAAATGTCTACATCAATAAGCCTTACTGTATGTGTGTATATGCATTTGTGATCAACCAACTACAGACTGGGCTAACTTCCCCCAAGCACGGTACTGGTAACCTAATGCATGGTATAAGCCCCCATTCACACCCAAATTTCAGGGAATCCCTATCCCACCTCAACCTAACCACTGAACTATCACCTTTTCAAACAATTCATCCCCACACAGCTACCACCTCTTGTATCACTTGCCCTTCCCTTTTAGATTGTAAGCTCTCACGGACAGGACCCTACTTACCATCTTGTCTTGATTTGTATTGTAACTGCACTGTCTTCCTTGTATTGTAAAGTGCCGTGAAATTGCTGGCGCTATATAATTGCGCCACTCTTCTGTTTACTGTGCGATCGGTATTGCATAGTGTTGCTCCGCTCCTGCGCATGCATGGGCGAAATTGCATGGCGGGTAGGGGGTCGGAATAGGTAGGAACGGGGAGCCCAAGAAAATGTTTGCCCAGGGTCCAATCAGTATTAAAGACAGCCCTGTATAAATCCTGTATAATAACGTAGTGGTAAAGGGCGTCACGGTGTCGTACATTCCCGTGCGTTTGCAGGCATTTATTTGCCACATTTTAGTGGGTTCCTGGACATGTCCCAAATGCGGGAAAGTAGTGCATGTAGCAAATTCTGAGATATGCGTTCTGAGTTTGCTCGGCCATGTTTGGGGTGCCATTATTAACTACTAATGGCAATGCTAGCACGTTCCACGTTTGTACATGTTTCATGAATACACCTAGGTGTGAATGGGAGCTAATGCCTGTTACAATACAGTCTTCCATTTATTAAACATCACATACATATTGCTGAACACCACAATATCTCACAATCTATATACTATATATTTTTCCAGTTACTGGCATTGTGTAGCATTTCTACTGTGTTAATCTTGTTAACTCATTGAAGATGTCTTAAAGGTATAGCTATATTTTATACTCACTAATAGAGTAGGGCTAAGGGCTCATTCACACCTTTCCAGTGCAGTGTGTTGCAGGAATGGATATGGGATGCACGTGTGTTAGCTCATTGCCATTCATTGTGAATGGCTCCTGAATGCATTACCCCATGCACCTCCAATGCACATGTGTTACAGCACACCACAAAGCACAGTACCGCACTACCATGGATTGTGGAGCACTCGTCAGAAAAAAATAAAGGGGCTATTAAATACCACCAAAAGAAATCTGTCTCAAATTATCTAAAATGAATTTTGTTACAGTGTTGTATGAGGGAATAATTCTCAGTCAAACTTTCACTGCACTGAAAACTGAAAAATGTTAATGAATGGGATGTAACATGCCGGTACTGAAGGGGTTGAAGAAGGGAAATGTAAAAATGAATACTTGCAGTGGGGCTACCCCCGCACTGCATGGGTTCACTACTTGTTTGGTCTAGGGGCTAAAATAAAAAAAAGATATACTCACCTGATCCTCTATCCCGCTTTGCTGCTAGACCTGTCTCCACAGCTTCTTCTCCCCTAGGCTATGGTGGTCTAAGCTGCATTAGATATGAGGATGTTGAAATAGAGCCAATGGAGCATAGGAATTTCCCATTCACACTGTTCTTTTTCAGTTTCTCTTTGGTGCAATAATGTATATTAATTCTCAAGACCTGGAGTTGCCCCTGCGTGGGGTAAGTTATATTTTATTGTAAAATGACCTAAGTGTGACTGGACTTGGGTCATATGTTTATATCGCATCACATCCCTCTTTCAAAAAAACCTACAATTGCACAAAGGGTACTGGAACTTTTCAGGTGCCACTTTACACAAAGATTTAAAAGCACAATATTTTATTGTAAAAAAGAACACATTGAAAACAGGCATATGCTACATTTTGTTTTGATGCATCCAAACAGACCACTTCCACATTAGACCTTATAATAACCCCACCGGTGGGCACTTTGCCACATTCCACTAATGTCCACCCATTATCTCATCCGATGAGGTCAGGGCTATAAAACTGGAGCAGACAAAATCTGGAGCAGCTGTGCATGGCAACCAAGCAGCACCCACCTTTCATTTTGAAAGCTTAACTGAACAGACTGAAGAAAGAAGCTGATTGGTTGCCATAGGCAACTGCACCAGATTTTGTCTGCTCCAGTTTTGATAAATTTCCCCCTATGTGTTTCACAGTTGAAACCAACTGCTTTGTCAGCACAATGTGGAAGATGTTTTATATAACAGATATAGAACATCTCTATAAACAAACAAATGCAAATACCATCTCTAACAATATTTATGACAACATTACGTACCACACATTTTATAGATCATATTGTTTCATTAAAATATTTTCACATACTTGCAATGCCACCAACTCTGTGGATTTCACCTACTGGCCTTCACTCTCCTCCATATATGCGGGGAGAGGGGAATTTTCAGAAGGGATGTATCACCTGGATGTGAAGCCCTGGTGATGCATGATTATCTAAGTCTAAGACATAATGATTTCATTTCCTTCCTTTCTCTGTTCGAAAAAACAATGAGTACATTCGTGAATCTCTATTGCTTTGAAGTGAGAATACCGTTTCTTATTAGGCTGATTTACTAAAGGAGTTGAGAATCGTCATTCAGCCTCACTGTCTGGACTGCTGGAGGACGGTAAAACTGTCAGTTAAAAAGACCTGTCACCAAACTATTTATTTCAACTGCAATCCTCCTATGTGATTATGTGCATATAGCATATTTTATTAATGTTATTTACATGTAAAAGCCTCACCGGTGTAGACATCCAAAAGCCCTGAGACTGCTGAAGGGCAACACCATCTTGAATGTGATGTCAACAGCCCCAGCAGACTCAAGTAACACTCCATATTTTTTCTCCTTCATTCCTCCCCTGGCTTTTACACTAAATTGTATATAAAGAGGAGAGGGGTTGAGGAGCTGGGCCAGCACAGAGAATAATTAGATACTCCCAGAAGAGGAGAGGGCTATGAAATACAAGCAGAGAGGGGGCAATGCTAGGGAATGGACTTTGCTGGAGTAGTCAAATGTGCTAGCAAGTTCAGAAGCACATGACAAGTCAATAATACAAAAATAATGGAAAGGAAAATCGCTGTAAGTAAGCAATACTTGATTTTGTGGGGGCTTTTATGTTCTAATGTTGATGGGAGGGTCCTTTTAAACAAGTCTTTAGTTTATTTTTATGTAATCCTGACAATACCATTGATATCTGACAGCTTTTTCAATGTATCCGTTATTGCTATAATAAGAGATGTGATAGTACAGTCACATAGTCTGAACTTTAACCTGACACTTCTGATCTGACAAGAGAACAAAATAAATAACCACAACAGGGGCAGGCTGCACTATTATAACAATTCAGGAGTGGAGATGTGAATGACCACAAATGCCCACTGGTGGCTGGTTCTCTTCAATATAATCTATAGCAGCCGTTCTCAACCAGGGTGCATCGTGGGCTGCCTTCTGGGGCACTCTGGGGTGACTCAAAATTTTCAACAGTGTCATGCCTCTGATGTAAAGAGGTCTCCTATGTGAAGGGGGGCTCCTGATGTGAAAGAGGGGGACTCTGATGTAAAAAGGGAGGGACCTGTTGTAAAAGAGGGGGACTCTGATGTAAAAAGTGGGGGGGCTCTGATGTGAAAGAGGGGGAACTCACATGTGAAAGAGGGGGACTCTGATGTGAACAGGGGCTTTTGATGTAAACTGGGGTTCCTAGTGTGGGAGGGGGTGACTGATGTGAAAGGAGGGGACTCCTAATGTGAAGGGGGAAACCCCCACGTTTTTTGTATTTGTATGGGGCCACCCTTTAAATCCATACCATGACCCCTACCTGGAATAAGCGTCTGTTATGGATTTTGAAGGGACCACTGTTTATTTTTTACATTTGTACATATACAGCTTTTACATTTTAAACTAGGGTGCCTCCAGATTTTGCATACTTTTAAAGGGTGCCATGGCTGAAAAAGGGTTGAGAAGCCCTGGTCTATTGCATAAAGAAGACTAACTTAATATACCAAAGCTGATTTTTATATTTGTTAATGTTCTCTTGCACACAAACTTATCAAATCAGCATCTGATATCAGTATTTGTTGTTTATTTTACATTTGTGGAAACCTTAACAGCTTCCTTAACTAACATATGTGCCAGAAACAGCAGATATGTTTTGGCAAAAAAAAAAAACACGTTAATGGATTTGTCAGTTACTGTAAATGAATCAATTTTCCTCATACAATGATTCTTTTTAAAGGAAATGTTCATGTAGAATTGTTTACAGATGTTTTAGAGGGTAATTTATTCATCTTTGCAAAGCTGCAGTCTTCACTTTGGGTGTTACAACACCAGATAATTTAACACAGACAGGTATATGTATCAGTGCATGTTTAAATAGTCTGTATAGTCTGTGGTTATATAAAAACATATTTATAAAGAAATATAATGTTTCTGTAAAATGTCTGTACTTTAGTTTGCCTGCCTTTATGTAGACCAATCGATGTATTTAGTAAAATAAACTATTGCTTTAGACTGGTATAAAAAGTTCCAGGCTAGTTATTTGGTTTTCCAAATCATGACTTAAATAGAACCCTCAAATGATCACTCTGTGTACATATTACCACCATTTGATTTATTTGTGTGTTCTGGCCCCATAGGCCGAGATTTATTGACTTACCTATCGGCCATCACAAATTCAGCCACAAGATGGTGTTGTAGTGCATACATCTCTATTTACTATAGAGCACACTGTTTTTCTATGGTAAGTGCTCAGCCCAAGGAGAAAGGAACAAGTGTGTTCTGGGAACTCAGTCTCCATTTTGGAACAGAGAAGAGAATCTGATGCCATCATGAGGACATGTCTGGAGTACATGCCCAGATTTCCCTTACGGCAGCATCGCTGGTAGAAACTGACCTGTTTCTCTGAATATTTGTGAATTATCACTGTTTACATGTTCATATATTGATTGTATGTTTTCAAGAAGCTTCAAGATTTCATCCAGGCTGGCTTATTGCAGAATAGGAGGGTTTAGCTGAATGTCAAGCTATACACAGGCCACCGGGTAACGTGTAGCGGGGACAGAACACAGTGCTAAAAAATGACAACAGTCAAGTTTAATGCATATCATATGACAAAAAGGAATAGCACAGACAATTGTCAGTGGATATTTCAAAGTCAATCACTTTAAAGTGTATTTCCACTTTGCAGCCAAATTTGAAAAAAAACCCCACTACATGTTTGTTATGTCTTCCCAATCACACAGCATACTAAACAATATTTTTTTAAAATATATTTCTTACCTTTTTAGATGTTTGGTGAAGGCCTTTGAACAGACTACAGGCTACTCTGAGTGGTTGGTCCCTCAGTTTGATCCCCTACTTTCCCTTTTAGCCTGAGCTTCCGTTCATTAATATACAATGCTTCTAAGTCTTTAACCTTTTGTTAGGACAGACAGTGTTCATTTCAAAACGAAATTTGGACGAATTTTCGGAAATTCGGATGTATCCGAAATCCGATTTACAGATAGAACGAATCCGCATTTCCATTTCCGAAATTCATTAGCGGTAGTTCATTCGAACGTTCGTTTCTTATTCGTTTCGTTTGTTCAGCAAAGTGACATTGGAAAAGGAGAAAAAAATTTTTTCCCCCTTAAATGTCATTTTGCTGCAACGAACGAACGAACGAACGAACGAACGAAACTAATAAGAAACGAACGTTCGATTGAATTACTGCTAATTAATTTCGTCCGAATTCTGAATCCCAATTGACTTTCACACCCAAATCCCGAAAAAACGAAATAACACAAAATCCGCATCAAAACGAAACTAAATTAATTTTTTGCCAGTGCACTTGTCTAGTGCTTGCCTACATCCTGGCAACCAATGAAGCTGTACTGTCCAGCTGTTAGCGTCTTAGAAACTTATAAGGCTGGGTTCACACCTGGGCAACAGCGTTTTTGCGCATTTTTGATGCCCGTTTCATGTTCATTAATCAAATTGCATGCTTTTGTGAGCAGATTGTAGCTTATTGATGTTAATGAGCAAACGCACAAAAAGCATGCAATCGCGCATTTTCAAGTGTCCCATATTAAGTCTATGGGGCCAAAATTAGCTGTAATATTTTTTTTAAAAAAGCTCGTACTTTTTCCAGCGACAGGCGTTTTGCTTATTGCGACAAAACGCTCAGATGTGAACAGGGCCATAGAAATGAATTAGTTTTTTTTGGGGGGGGGCATGTTTTTTGAGCATTTTGTTGGACAGAAAAAGCGCTACAAAACACTCGGTGTGAACCAGGTCTTATGCTGTGCAGATTGACAGCAGTTGGTTGCTAGGACACAGATGGCCTTGGGTTCAGTTCACTTGGACTTTTGCCAAACCATTGCTAAATGATAGAACAGAAAATAAATGAAATATCTAAAAGGAGAGGGTGAGATTTCTTCATAATGGCAATACTGTTGGTGAGCCCAAGGGATAAAAGATGAAGGTCATTAAGTTTACTCTGTTCTCAGGTCATGTCTGGCTGTGGGGCAGGTCACATTGTAACAATACGGTACATCAAAGGGAGTAAAAAAAGACCTGCTTTATGTTCATTACTGGTATTATGCTAACTCTATCAATTTTCTCTGTAATAACCACTGTAATTCAGGAATTAAATATCACTTGCACAATATAAAGTTGCACAGTGTTCTTTTTCAGTTTGATTCTAAATAATGATTCTGTCTTGAAGGGCAGAATCAAATGCTCTGTTAGCCAGAAGCAATCATTTTCCATTAACCTCTTTATTTACTTCGGGACGCTCTAAGGAATACACACTCAGCTAGCGACAGATCAACAGGCTGCTTTGTGGATGCATTGCTTTACAAGTGATTGCTTTTCTAATCAACTGCTTAAAAATGTCATTATGTTTGACTTGTAACAGATTCTCTTTTCTTCCCCGCATTGTGACTGTGCATTGATCGCTGCTCCTGCTTCCATGTCAACCACTGTTTTGTAATCACATCAAGTGTTGTTTATTAACATCTTCCTAATGTTCCAGGCTCAGCAGTTTATATATTTATTTAAGCTGTTCGCCGGCGTTACAGTTTACTTCTGTTTTACAGAAGGAACATGACTGATGTCTATTGCAAGACAGTATGCTTGGTGAGATAATGACTTTTACTCAAACATGAAAGCACATAAATATGTAAATTAGTTTGCGCTATAAATAACTGACATCAATTCATCAGGTCTAATGAATAACTGTAATTTACTGCAAAGAAACACTTCAGAATATATCAAAATGGTTACCTGAATGAGTACATATAACACATCTGTTAGAAATAGAATTTTGATGAAAGCAATGGTTATTTATTTATAACGGCTGATAAAATAATTTATTTGTACAGTATAATTCTATTACACTCGGCAGGCCTGTATAATTAAAGGATTTTGTCCAAGTACATCAGTTCATGCCAAGCTTGCAATCTAATTCTACCAGGAGAGCAACACAAATATTAACTAATTCCAGTTTGGCTAGTAATCAGAAAGCATTGCAAATTATAACCAGTAAAGCTGTGGTGAGGCTATGGACCTTCACATTTTTACATATTCTTAGCAAGTGGTATATAAGTTTTAAAATGAGCCACCACTGACTTCTGTAGTTACATTCACTGTGGAGCATTTCATCCTCAAAAGCAGAAGCAGTAAAGTCAGTTGAGACTCAACACTTTTCTCTCTCCCCTTGCTGGAGACCTGCTCTGTATTTACATCAGTAAGGCTGCCAATAGCCGCGTTATCCAAAATTACA
Organism: Nanorana parkeri; assembly: GCF_000935625.1. Taxonomy (NCBI): domain Eukaryota; kingdom Metazoa; phylum Chordata; class Amphibia; order Anura; family Dicroglossidae; genus Nanorana; species Nanorana parkeri. The sequence continues at coordinate 382,794 of NW_017307489.1, read as the reverse complement.
ATTGCATAATTATTCAGGTTGAAAAAAAGATGCCATTGAAGTTTAACCTATAGGGGAAAAAAATGGAACAATCCCTATAAACAGACCCATATGGCCACAGTTGATCCAGAGAGAGTGAAAGTGATAAGCTTCTGCTGTGAACTTTATATGAATTACACACAGTACTTGCAGCTATAGAGGCCAGTGAGGGCTTGTTTTAAAGCTTATTTACAGATTGTTAATAATATGTTAATATTTAAATGTCCATAGTCCGATTATTTCTCATTGACTGTCAGTGCATGGAGCCCAGCAGATACATTCGGTTTTGCCCTTGGGCCTACTGTGCTTACTGCATATAACTGCTGTTTTTAGCACATATACAGCCTAATGTTAGAGAGCTATTTATTCCAAATCCCATTTTTTTTTAGTTTTTCATCATTAATGCAGTGTATAGAAACATTGGCTTTCATGAAATTGGACATGGGAGAGCAATAAGAAATATAACCATTTGCTACTGGGAGTGAGGAAAGTAGGCCCTGTGTAAGCTCTAATTTGCTCTAGTGTCAGCTTACACAGGGTGACAGGTCTTTCTCTGGCCCCATTTTATAGCACTGAACCAAGCACTAGTACTGTCAAATGAAAGAAAGGGGAGCTCCTCCATACCTGAAAATAATGGATAGTTCCTACAATATCTGGAGGCTGAATGGGATGGCTGAAGAGCAAAAAAAAGGTTAGTATGTGCTGCTTGTGGGGAGCATTAAAGAGAATCTGTTGGTTTGATCATGGGCAAAGCACAGGTTTGTACAAAGCAGGGGTATGCAACCTTGGTACTCCTACAGTGATGAAACTACAAATCCAATGAGGCATTGGAAGACTCTGACAGCCACAGGCATGACTCCCAGAGGCAAAGGCATAATGGGATTTGTAGTTTCTACCCTGGTGTGAAACAGAGCTTATTTTTTAAATGATCTTCTATAAAATCTTGGCCCTTTTTTCACTGGAAATACTGATTTGGAAACCTTGCCTAGTTATAAAGTTGCTCAGCACCATTTCTCCAGTTGGTTTACAGGTGAAACTCGAATAATTAGAATATTGTGCAAAGTTCATTTATTTCACTAATGCAACTTAAAAGGTGAAACTAATATATGAGATAGACTCATTACATGCAAAGCAAGATAATTCAAGCCGTGATTTGTCATAATTGTGATAATTATGGCTTACAGCTCATGAAAACCCCAAATGCACAATCTCAGAAAAATTAGAATATTACATGCAATCAATAAAACAAGGATTGTACATAGAACAATATCGGACCTCTGAAAAGTACAAGCATGCATATGTAATCAGTACTTGGTTTGGGCCCCTTTTGCAGCACTTACTGCCATTACTTTTGCACGATATTCTAATTATTCGAGTTTCACCTGCATATCTACTACTTGCAGACAGCAGGTAGAGCTCTAGACTACTTTTCCCCTTTTTACGTTCCCATGTTAAGATCAATGCTCAATAGCAAAAGCTTAAATTACATACACAGCTGAATGATATGACCGTGTCTGAATTTTTTTGTTAGACAGACAGTCAGAAAGTGCAGTGGGCTTTATTTTGATCTGTAATATGCGTTGTGCAAGTGCCTTGTAAAGAATGTTTATTTGTAAAATAACAATTCTTTACTCACCGTAAAAAAAATTTGATCCCAAATTTATATATGTGTAACAAAAATTTAATATTATGTAACGTTTTATGGATACCACCTATTTGACCTGAATGCCTTTCCATGCTTTAATGGTTAAGAGCCTTAGCTCACATGGGTGTAGTTTGAGCCAATTTAAATACAGAATTTAAAAAAAAAATGTTAATAAGATAAAGTTGACCAAAACTAAACTAGCCAGAATAAAGTGGGACCTCTGGTGCTAATTTAGTGTTTGACAGGGCAAACCATGTTTATCTTTTTTTTGCAATACATTTTTAATAAAACAAAAGTAAACAGTACAGCATGTCAAAGACCAACAACATATTACAGAGTGCAATAAAAAATTATGTTAGGTAGCTCATTATATCTAACTCATAATATAGTAATGTAGCGAGATGCTCTGGTCGCAACAATGAGCGCAACTGGCCATCAAGCTGTTGGTATCAAGCAGTGTATAGGCAATAAAAGCTTGAAATACCTTTTACGTGAAAAGATAACAACGGAGAGACCAAAATCCAGTATACCCATCGTATTCCTGACCGAATACCCTTAGAGTCGGGTGGGTGCCAAAGTGACTGCAGATGCCTCTCCAATCCAAGATAAGTGTATGTATAAAGTTACTCGCACTCCAATAGAATTTCAAGTCAAAAACGGTTTATTGACTCGATTGTTATCACATCATATAGCATTTGCTATATGATGTGATAGCAATCGAGTCAATAAACTGTTTTTGACTTGAAATTCTATTGGAGTGCAAGTGACTTTATACATACAACGGAGAGACGACACAACAGAAGAGAAGGAAATAAGTAGAGAAATAGGAGTAGTAGCTAGTACAGAGAGAGGGGGCATCACCGGGACCCTCACAGGCCTTGAATGACTTAACTGAGTCGTAATGGAACCTCATAAGTCAATAAGATGTCAATCTAATGAGGGAGGCGAATAATGATGGATCCAAGGGTCCCACACTTCTTTACATTTGGGCATAGAGTCTATTAGTCTCGCAGTTAACTTTTCATTGGTAAATGTCTATTGCACTCTGTGTTTCACTTCAGCAAAAGATAATTAATCAGTTAGCCACGCTTTTGCAATTGCCTGCCATAAGGACATGCAATATTAGACTATGTCACTATTTGAGGACACCGGCTGGTTGGAGATAACATGCTTATATCTTTATTCAACACACTTTCTCATAAAATTTATTTTCATTTCCCATACCATAAGAAAAGCAATATTGCAAGTCACTACTAATACGATTTTATTCTAGTTTGCCATTGGTGGCTATTTTCTTAAACAGGTTGTATTGATTTGTGAAAAAGATTTTCTGTAAAATTGCAACTTATATGCACTTTTGTCATTCTTTAAATATTACAGTATAGATCTTGTGGGGTTTTGAGCTTCAAGTGGTTAAAGAAGAACTCCAGGTATGCAAAAAAGTTAACTCTTGCAGTAGGGCTAACCTGCATTGCAAGGGTTAACTTTTTGTGCATACCTGGAGTTCTTCGTTAAACTGAACTCCAGGGAGATATAAAAGTTTGAAATTAATACAGCTATGTATTCAATAATTAGTAATTAAATTTATTTTTAAATGCAACTAGAGTAAGTACCTAAATTTGTCTTGGATTCATCCTCTTGCACTCTACATTACAGCACTCAGAAATAGGGAGGGGTAGGACTGGGTGTCAACCAGGTGTACAGCATGTAAATGTGTTGAAAAGAAAAATTCTGATAAAAGGGAAGTGCAGATTGAGCAGAGAGATGACCCCATCAGTTCACAGCTACTCTTAAACTGTCCAGTCAGAAGTTTGGTGATGAACAGAGGACACATTTGTATTCAACTTTATCCATCCACCTGGCTTTTCTATGTGAAGGAGCTGTGTAAATCTCAGGAATGTAGACAAAAATACAAATTCTTTGACTGGTAAAACAGCTCCATTGTATGCATTTCAACTGTGTGTGTACCTGTTTCTCTGGCATTCAGTTTTCAGGTCTCTATGAATTTGTCATTGTCAACAGAACATTATTCTTCAATTGTTTTGTTGCAATGGTCTTTCTAGTCCCATAACCTGAGATTTCAGCTAACATTTCCAAATCCACTCAATGGTAAAATTATTAAGTCAGAAGAACATTTGTTTATAACTGCTTCAGAGCAAGCAATAAACTCAGAATCTGATTGAGTCATAGGTCTGAGGTGAGAAGAGAATCTCAGAGGCAGGCATTGTAAATTATATTAAAGTAAAATATACAATGTCTGGCACTGTAAAACAAGAGAAATGCAGAAATGTGTGCCTTCTCTGACTCCCGTTGGCCTGAGAACTCCCCTTCATATACAGCTATTAATGCTGTTATTGTCAGGGGGTTACGGCTGGGCCGTGAGTGGAACCCCTTGGCAGGGGCGGCAGGCCAAAGTCCGAGGTCGTGGTACACAGGGAAAATCCAAGAAGAATAGTCAGGTCCAATCCGGGTCGAGGCAGGCAGCTAGTTTCAGTAACGGAAGGGTAAGCCAAAGGGTCGGTAATCAGGAGTCCAAGCAGAGGTTCAGGAATAAAGACAGGTTCAAGGCACAGGGAGCTGGGAGATCACACCATAGGGATAGAATAACTCAGCAATGAGCCAGGGCTCTGACTGGACTTTTATACCCAGTGGAGGATTGAGACGACTGCCCGGCTACCGAGGCAACCAAGTAGCCTCTCCATCAGGAGCCAATGGCGAGAGAGAGTCAGAGGGTGTGTGCTGGGAACCTCCCATAGCAAGGATCACACCTGACACCAGTAACAGGCGCAGGCGCACTACGCGCGCGTCCCCGTGCCTGCGTACGCAGCCTGTCTACCGCGCACTCATCCCGCATTGTGGGCATGCGTACCCGCAGTCCCGGTGCCAGGGGTCCTGCCAGAAAGGGGAAACCGTGCCCCCCCTGCCGCACATGGCCACCCCGAGGAGAAGTAAGCCCCCTAGTACCCTGACAGTTATTTTGTATCTCCATAAAGTAAACACTTTTTTTTCTCATTTTTCTTTTTTTGTGTATTTAACATTACAATATGGATACGATGACAATCACAGTTGTGTTCAATAATGTTTTTTTTAAAATGTGAAACCTCTTGGTTTTTTAATCCATGTTCTGGCTTTTTGTCACACGGTAAGGCCCCGTTCACACCTAGGCGTATTGTCGCACCTGATTCAGCGCGACAAAATGCTCAACCCTAGGAATCCCATTCTTTTCCATTGTCCCTGTTCACACCTTTATGTTTTGTTGCAAGCAGAAAAACACCGCAAACTAGTACATGCATTTTGTATTAGTTTTGTCCCCATAGACGCAATAGAAAATGCTTGAAAATGCGTGTTGCGATTATTTGTGCACGTTTTTGTGCACGTTTTTGTGCGTGTTTTGCCCATTCACATGAATATGCCAAAATCTGCTCACAAAAATGCACGACTTGATACACGCGTGTAAAATGTGCGCAAAAAAACGATCAAAAAAGACGCGCGTAAAACACGCTTAATTGTTTTCCCTTAGGTGTGAATATAGCTTAAGTATGGGGCATGTGCAGCAACTTTTTGAAAGAGAACGCCGGGAATGTAAAAAACGTACCCTTGCAGTGGGGCTATACCTGCCCTGCAACGATTAACTGCTCGTTCTGCCTAGGGGCTCAAATAAAGCAGATTTACTCACCTGATTCTCCGGGCTTCTAGACCAGTTCCCGCAGCATCTTCTCCCCTGGGTTTCAGGGAGACAGAGAATCCGATGAGTATATCTGCTTTATCTGCGTGCCCTAGTAAAGCATTATGAAAAAAAGCCTCCAGGAGCTTTTATCTATAATGTGCAGTGGTGTATTTAGGTTTTGTGCTGCCCTAGGCAAGACTAGATTTGGGCGCCCCCCCTTCTCCCCCCCGTGGCCGGGGCCGGATTTACTCCCCCTGCCGCCCCAAGTAGAAGATGATCGGATCAAGAGACATCCATTAAGGTAAGTTCTCACACCATCATGGGGGGGAGGGGATTTTTGACTTTGAGGTGACTTTAAGCTCCCCACACACATTACAATCTGACTGTACAATCTCCTCTAGATCTACCGGTACCAACTTCCATGTATAGGAAGGGCCTGGCAGATTACATACAAAACAATACAGTTTTGGAAAATCTGAAGTAGATTGAACAGAGATTGTATGGCGGATTGTAAGGTGTATGGTGATCTGAATAGATAGCTGGGAAGTTTACTGGTGTCAGGGGTAACATATGTGAGAAGTAGAATGCTGCATGCTCTCTTTCCGAGGCAAACGCCTTGTTTGCCTCGTGCCAGATACGCCCCTGATAATGTGATAGTATGCACATTATTGCAGATGTACCTGCCAAAGTGATCCCTGCCAGCTCTGCGCTCCTCCATCTTCTCCCTGGGCTTTTTCAGGGTTTTGACTCTTCGACTGATAGGCTGAACCCGATGATATGTGCATGCACACGAGATTTACTTCATCTGGCATGCTTTGCATGTACAGTTCAGTGTACAGGAAAAAAAAAGCTGCTGACAGGCAGCAAGAAGGTTTTATGACATAAGAGACTTACAAGGTATCTCCTGCCATAGATTGCCTGCCAATCAGCAATTTTTTTTCTACAACTTAACTTCCATTTTAATATTATTATTGGACAGTAAAACAAAGTTCTGTAAGAGCCTGTTTGAATGTTCTGATATTTGTGTGGAGTTGAGAACGCATTAACAACACATACTATTTATTCATGTCAATGCACTCAAGGATTCCATTGGAATCTACAACTATCACTCTTCAAATTCGGAAATATCAATGCGATATAACCAAGAAAAGTTCCATATGAGAACTTTAAATGAATCCCCCCTTCTCATGCCTGTATATGGTTAAGTCATGTCTTAACTTGTAATCTTTTAAATTAAATAATTCATATCAGTAAAATGAGTTTGCTTTGTGTGCAGTAACATAACACTAATTCACAATTATAGCAAATCAAGTAAAGTATGACTTGTCCGCATGTTCATTAAATACACAGTTGTAACTGGAATGAACAGCACCAGCGAGAGCAGCAGTCATTTATTTAAAATGAGATGTATTTAGAGACTGTATTTTGTTAATGGAATATTGTGCTCAAGGGGGTTCTAGTCTGGATAATGGATATGCAATTATCTTTAGTGTTAGTGCTTGCCATTATTTGGTCTATATTTCATAACAACAAAAATTGACCCATTCATATCAAGGAAATTAATTTCAAGTGCTAGCTGCTTGCTAGCTAAAGAGCAAAATATTTATTGCAGCATGTTTAAAATATTTTTCATTTGCTGAACAGGGACATTTTTGTTACTTTCATCCTTTATAGTAATATGTGCACCACATAGAAAAAATATATATGTTATGGTAAATATATAACCTTTGTTTAGCCAAACTTCTATTTTGTTTTGATAGAGTATTAAAGGAGAACTATGGGGTAAGTGTTTTTCCCCATAGTTCTCTTAAGGGTCATGGGAGGACATATACTACCATCCTCCCGTGACCCAAAGATCCGTGTATCGCAAGCTATAGCTCGCGGTATACTGAAACCACCGCAACCGGGACGGATCCCGACATTACTGTCGAGATCCACCCAGCTGCGTGAAAGACCGCTGGCTCGGCCTATCTTGAGGCAGAGCCAGCTGTACCCTCCCTCCCCCTTCCGTTCCTCCAGTCAATGCTGGAGGATCGGATCGAGGAGGAGGGGAATCCCTGCGGAGAGCCGTGACTGACAGTCACGGCTCTCTGCAGGGAGATGATCGAGAAGTTAGTGAGCGGCGGTATGTGTTCGCTCACTTCCCGATCTATTGAGCCGACTTGTGACAGTTTCATTGTCACACGTTGGCTCGAACTATGGGGTTGAGTTCTCCTTTAAAGGGCCAAAACCACTGTCAGTTTATCGTTTGCTGCCTCTGTCCCACTGGGAACATATACCTTCACTTCTTGTCCTGGAGATGCAACTGGAAGTAAGAGGAAATCTTTACAAAGTGTAGGGAATTCCCCTTTTTAGACAGCTGTCACAACAACAGTTGTACCTATGGGAGGATTTACACTTACCTTATGTTCTGGTGACAACTTTCCCATCACTTTTTCTCTTTGTGTGAATGGTCACCAGGACAAACAGGGTGAATCTACCTAACTGGGACATAGACAGCAACAAAAACATGTTATATGATAGTATTTACTTGTGCTGGAAAATTCTACCTTCATTCTTAAAAATATCTTCTTATTTACGCACAATTATTTCTTATAGATGATTACGGGACTTTGTCTAGGTAAACCATAACCATATCAGCAGTAGCTCACAATATGCACTGGAATACACTGGACTTATTATATAGCAATGAAAAACTGATTTCATCAACACGTATGCTGACATTTGTATGTGGTATGATAGCTATATGCAGGGAAAAACATTTCATATGAAGTTCAAGTGAGGTATTGAATACAGCAACATACTGATAGTTACCAGATCTGTTCACTCTGCTTTTCTACTGTCAGCATGTTCTCCATCAATACATGTGCATGCAGCAGAACCCGATTGGGTCTTAGTGCTGCCCCTCCAAGTCCCAGTCTAAGAACTGCTATGAAGGAGCTGAAAGAGGCTGATACAAATATAGATACATGTACTTATGCTAGCTGTATGTAAAAATGTTTAAATATTTGTTAAAAGAAATTGCACAATTGCATTAAATGTTTTTTTTTTTTAATTTTCAGATGTTCAGCTTTAAATTGTACATGTAGGGTTTATGGAACCCGTTAGGTCAGAATTATTTAATAATTTGGCTGACGTTTGTAAGTCAAGCTTTCAACAAAACATGTCACGTTTATATCAAGAATTAGGTTTTCAATGTAGTAAGTGGCACACTTACTCTTCCACTGTTTCTGTTTTTTGTCGGGTAATTAGGAAGATTGGACACCAGAAGAAACCAACAACACAGTTGCTGCAACAAGTTTGATCATGAAAATAAAATATTTAAATACATAAACGTATAAAACCAATATTATTTTTAAACAACCCACTTTGCATAATAAAATTGTATCAGTATACTGAATGTAGGTAGAATGAGCCATCTTTTTTAACAGTGCAAAAGAAGGGATAGCATTAATCCACTCCCAAAATCAATGTTATTGTACACAGCACAACCCTCCTGAGCTTCTATCTCTGAAGCCTTTTACTCACAAAGTAAAACTTCACTTTGCAATGTGAATGTTTACTTATCTTTTTTGAAGCTATGTCAACTTTCATCATCCAGTAAAGAAATACATAAAATGTTTTGTGTTTTTTAGTCAGGTAAATACAAACAGATAAAATAAGAAACTTTAAATAGGGTAGGGGATGGTTAAGACCCCATACCAGGTTTTTTTTATTTTTTTTTTAAGTATGTGTCACATTGTGGAAGATATTTCTTCAGTTTTTGTCCCAGAGACACAACATCAAGTCAAATGTAATCTCTCATAAGTTAGGAAAAAAAATCCTCTCTTGTACAATTGTCACCTGAACAAGTTGTTTCATTGGAAGATTTCTCCTCCTGTTCTGGTTTCAAGTCTAACATTTCATATTTCCCATCACTTTCTATACCATTGGCACTGGTCAACAGAACAAAAAAGGAGGGCAAAGCTTCTGGAGAAAAATATAGCAATTAAAACCTAACAGGGATTTTAACACTTTCAAACCTTATCTGAAACAAAAAAGTATTTGGTTTTACAAACACTTACAGGAAACTCATATTGAGAGAATTATAGAGACTGCCATTGATGACCAATGATAATGCAAGTTGCCTGGCAATCTTTGGGTTCAATATCTTGTGAAGTCAGAATTCCTATTCTCAAGGCTCATTCTGAGCCAGTGACTTAGAAAGCGCTGAAGCCAGTGGATCTTAAAGACAACCAGGAAACTATTTTCAGAGGGAGAGGCCAGTCATGCTAGCTTTGATACTGTCTTTCTACAGGTTTTCTTTAATGTTAGAATGCAATGGGGTGAGCAAAAGTTGCAAGATGCCAATGGCTGACTCAACCCAACATAGCAAAATATTAACCTTGGGTAGAGTGATTTTTTTTTTTTTTTTACATCTGGCATTTGTCAATAACTATTGTTGCTACAGTGACTGCTGTGCTGTAAACAATATCATACAGGACACTGGTGTTCCCTAGGTTGGCTACCTCGATACCCCTCTACTATTACAAAATCTAATGAGGTTTTCTGGTATGGTCTAAGCAGCTGCCTGTCAGAGCCTTGAAATGGCACAAACCCGTCAGTGCCTTTTAAAAAAATAACCTGCATTTAGCTAGTAAGAATTTTCGATAGTTTTTCATGGAGCCTGGTTGGCAAAGAGCTTTTCAGTTTGCAGAGCATTCCCAGCTTAGGACGATGAAGCCAAACCCACAATAGAAATGTGATGTTAATGGTGCTAACCTGCTAATGAAAAAAGCACCTATAACTAATGCGCATACAAATGTAAATAAAACCAATTTCTGCATAATGCAATCTTTGAGAATGTTTACATTTGCACTGTTAGCATAATATAAAACATTTTATTTCCCTGAAAAAGCTGATTTTTTTTGTGTGAGATTAAAAAAACAAACCTGCAATCAGTGAGAAAAAACAAGAAGGAAGTATTGGCGAACATTAACATATATACAACACAGACTGCAGCATAAAAACTGAAATCTTTAAATAAAGATATCCAAATAAGCCTGATTTGTTACAAATCAGAAAATGCAGGTGTGCTGCGTATTTAAATTAAATGTGAAACTATCATGTGCTGCAATTCTACACTTATAACAGATGATTTCACTAAACCATTCTGAAGTCCTTATCTGCAGATGTGTTTACAAGGGGAAAAAATCTGCTTACCTGCAATGCTAATTACTACAACTCCTTTTAGACACAATGGCTGCTTCTGATTGTTTTACCATTTACCTTCAAGCTATTATTAAACTCGCAGAAAGAGTTTCCTGAAATTATACACAACTCTGCCAACAAAAGCTCAGCTACACTTGTGTATTTTTAAACTAGGCATCACTGTATAATAAATAATATTATCCGTATACCTACTGTATGCTACATTTCCTTAAGATGTAATGAGGAACCATTAAAGCTGTCAGTAGTAGCCTCTCATTAGAAGGATACTCATTTCTTGGCTGGCACTATCATCCAGTTGCTTAGTAGGAGTGTGAGGATTAGGATTATGACCTCACTCTGACAGCGCATTTCTGGATCAGTGTCTCAAAGTTTAAAAGCCAGACACAACCAGACAACTAGCATTCTAAGGAGTCCAGCAAATGCAGACTCTCAGAATTTTTTTTAGCACAGGTTTTCTTGAAAAGTACCCATAGAGCCAAATTGGGCCAGAAGCTGCGATGTAATTTCCTTGATCCTCCTGTATGTATACAATGTGTTGTGTTATGGATAAACTATGGCCTGAAAAGTGTCTTTTAGACCTGCATATTAGATTTATACAATATAAAAATGACCTCATAATTTCTCCCAAACCTTGCTGATGTTATTTTTTTTTAGCTGAGTTCTCAGCAGAGGTGAATGATACCCCATACATGGTCTTTCAAAACTTGTTGGCTCTATACAGTACACATATAAGATCTATAGGTGTCTTAAATATTCAGTCCATAGAGAGAGACTTGAAATAATAATTACCCAACAATATACAACATTATAAAATCTGACAGATGTTCTGATCCTTCCTCCCTCTATACAACACTAAGAAATAGTTTTTGCTGAAGTCAGAGTGTGCATCAAGAACTCTAAGTCCCCGTTTACTCCGCTGGCATTTGTAGATTTGTCAGCATGGAAAATCCAGGCACAAGCCTATAAGTATGCTCCTCTTTTTGCAGAGATCAGCGTGATGTGACCCTTTTCCCCATTCCTAATCCTGCTGATCTGCCCAAAAAATAAGCTTTTTTCTTAGCTCGACGCTATGCTGGGACGTGAACGAGGACTATAGAAATCAATAGGATTTCTTGTGCACAGCTTTTCCCTGCTGACAAATACGAGCCACAAACGCCTGTGGTGTGAACGAAGACTATATGATGCATCAGTTATTTGTTGGTCTACAATGGCTTGGGAAATATGTATAGCAATAATGTTGCACAATAATTTATGTTTCAGAATTTGTTCTTGCTGCTTATAACATCGATCCATTAGAGTATCCCTACATTCCAAATTTGTTTGTTGTAAACACTCCATTCTTATTACCCTCTAAAAATTATTTATGATATATTTTTATATAGCGCCGATAATTTACACAGTGCTTTACAGTGCACACTAACATCAGTCCCTGCCCTCCTGGAGCTTACAATCTAAGGTCCCTATCTCACATGCATGATTATAGGGCTGATTTAGTGAGGAGCCAATTAACCTACCAGCATGTCTTTGGAGTGTGGGAGGAAATCGAAGTATCCGGAGAAACACACACAAGCACAGGGAGAACATGCAAACTCCTTGCAGATAGTGTCCTGACCGGGATTTGAACCAGAGACCCCCAATGCTGCAAGGTAGAAACCTCCATCTTATTATCAGTTGCTTTTAGCCACACTTTGCCCAGTGTTGCTTCTATAGTTTTCTCCAGTTCATGCAAAGTGAAAATAAATTAGGGTCTTGAAAGAAATGGAGAGGGAAGACCATTTGGTCAAATGAAAACCATGAAATGCCGCAAAATTGAGGAGGTGACCTCACCTGCCAGCATCCCTCCACTGATAGTAACTGATTTGGAGTGGTATAAATTAGCAACAAAAACATAAGCCAAATAAACAGCCTTTCTAAATTAGCAAATAGATTTGGCCTGTTATTTTCACCAAAGTAGAAGTACAGCCAAAATGTCTGGAGAATATGCCCAATAGCCTATAAATAGGCAAAACTGTTGGAAATGACATAAGCCTTAAAAAGAAATTGGGCCTGTCAGTTTCAGCTTTACTGAACAGACCTGGTTGTGTCTGTTATATGAATATATGGAATATGCAAATATATATAATTTCACTGCTATGTGTCTGAACAAGCATTCTGAAATGAATTTTTCCAAACTTTTACAGCAAAACTTTTGTTAGCGCATTAGAAATACTTGAAATACAGCTCAGCTGCCTGACCTTATTATTTAAGCTATAATCACTTTTACAGATGGTTGCTTGTGGTGTGGCACCTGGGAAATCGATGGGGCCAGAATATTACAGCTTCCTTCACTCAGCTTTAATATCTAATTAGCAAGTGTCTTGCAAGAACATTGGAGTTGATCTCATAAAATGTTAACCTGGAATAAAAATCTTCTTTGCAGATCATTAGCTATTTATCCACAATGTTGTTTTGGCCACTTGCCTTTTACTGCACTGTAATATCAGGTGAATTTAAATAATGAAGCCAAGTTGGAGGTGTTCCAGGGCACAATTGCTGGCAGCGTGTGTCAGAAGTCGGCACCTTCACAGCTGTTGGACACACCGCAGCTATATTGCTTGCAACATGTACTAAAGCCTACTTTGCCAGGGTCCTTATTTGACCTCTTTATGGACATGGCAGTAGTATGACAACAATCTCTAGTCTGCTCTAGAACAAAGGGTTTATTTATGGAGATTAAAGTGTATGTGAGATGTTGATAAGGGTGTTTATCATTGAAAGCATCGCTTGCCATAGTGATACCTACCGGGAAGCTGAAAATGGGAACAGAAGTGTTACAGCTGCACATTACATCTGAATTAGTTGGGTTTAATCTTGCTCATGCAATTATAAACCTGATTTAATTCTATGGGTTACAGCTCCAGTTTGAATACAGTTGTTTGATCCAGTTTCTGTGTATACTGTAAGTGTCAGAGTCCCAAATTGTTTACAATGTAAAGGGTCTTTGTGAAGAAGAGGCTTTTGGAAAAATAGTGGTGGTGCTCCCAGGAAACAGTATCTGGACCTCTCATGCACAACTATACTGTTATGGAGGGCAGTGGAAGGTTCTCATTAAACTGGCTCTGTTCGTTGTTGCAGTATATGTCCTGCTGTTTGTACTCTAATAGATTGCAGAAAGGTCACATTAACAATAGGGCACAATAGGCAGGTTCCCCAGGCCCACCAGTCCAGGGAGGACCTACCTAATAGCAGACACCACACAATCCTGCTAATACGTTTATAAGCCAAATAATAATAAAATAATAATTTAAAAAAACACTTCCACTGTGCCTCTCCCAGTGCTACTGGCTCAAAACTTTTTCTAATTTCATGACTGACATCCACCAGTTACCATTCCCATGTCCACTGTGAGTACCCTTATTGGCCAATGAGGCAGTCTCATGGACACTGAAATAGAAGTTTGAAGGGATAGTCAGGGAAAGTTTCTCTTGAAAATCAAGCAGTGTGCTGGTTGCTGCAGTGCCCATAGTTAAAACCCAACATTGCCCGTATATATCCAACCAACACTGTCAGAATGATCTACTAGTGAGCAGTTAGTTCTGGTGTGAAGGAGCACTGACAATAATTTCCCAGTGACACCAATGTGAGCTGTATTCTTTTCCCACTGACACCAATGTGAGCAGCATTATTTTCCCCAGTGACACCAATGTGAGCAGCATTATTTTCCCCACTGACACCAATGTGAGCAGCATTATTTTCTCACTGACACCAATGCAAGTGGCATTCTTTTCTCATTGACATCAGTACGCGTAAGGGACATTATTTTCCAATTGCGCCAATGTGAGGGGCATTATTTTCCTGCTAATACCAATGTGAGAGGCATTTTTTTTATCACTGACACCAATGCAAGGGGCATTCTTTTGCCACAGACATTAATGTGTGAGGGACATTATTTCCCAAAGACACTATTGGTAAGGCCATTATTTTTTCCAACTGACACCAACGTAGGGGTATTTCTGTTCTCAACTGACACGAAAGGGGCTTTCTGACAAATATGGCCAGGAATCATGGATCTACAGTGTCGCCTGCATATATAGTGGAGGTGTGAGCTGAGGCAAAGGGGTTGATTTACTAACCTTTTAAACACACCACGAACGTGTATACACCTCTGTAGTGTGTTCCCTCCCAGCATGATCTATGGGAGGAATCGAAACACCTTTGTAGTGTGTACACACCCAGCAGGTGTGTTGTGCAAAGCCCTGCAATGAATTGCAAGGTAATGTGGTGTAAATTAGCTCTATGTTATGTTGCTTGCGTTGATGAATGCAGGAATGTAAATGCATGAGCTAACCATTTTTGTCTAAACTGTGAAGCAGCATTATATATGCATCATGTGCATGATTTTTCCATATATGGCATTAGTGGAAATATGCTTTTAGAGACTTTTTGGTTGATAAATACGTTTTTCTGTGTGAAAATCACACACACCTGGTGTGTGTGTGTGTTTAGGTTAGTAAATCACCCCCAAAGAGTCTAAGGACCCACCTGGTGTTCATCAGAGCACCCACAAAGGGTTGTTAGGCTTTGCTGCTGATGGCTCTCAGGTTGCGGCACTCAGGCACACCCATACAGACAGCAGCTGGGGAACAGGCCAAAGGTCAGGGCAGGCAGTGGACATGTGTAGTATTATACAAGGCCGCAGTCAATAACCAGGGGGATTGGCAAACAGGAACCTGAGGACACAAGAATGCTGAAGACTCACTGAAAGACACAGGGATCACTGGGTGACACGCAATGCACTGGGGTCTAAATTTGTCTATATTAAAGGAGAACTATAGGGTAAGTGTTTTTTCCCATAGTTCTCCTAAGGGTCACGGGAGGATACAAACTAGCGTCTCCCGTCACCCAAAGCTCAGTATACCGCGAGCTACAGAGTTTATAATATGGTTGCTTTCTTCAAAGAGGCAAGAATTCTATAATTTCTTTAGAGCATTCATAGATTCAGCTTACTTCTGAGGACATGAAAGCTTACATCCAAAATGTATGTTAAAGGAGAACTATGAGGTTAGTGATTTTCACTCAACCTTATACCTCGAGCCGACGTGTGACAATGAAACTGTCACACATCAGCTCAATAGATCAGGAAGTGAGCGAACACATAACGTTGCTGCTCGCTCACGTCCCTACAGAGAGCCGTGACTGTCACTCACAGCTCCCTGCAGGGATTCCTCCCTCCCCGATCCTCCAGTGCTGACTGGCGGAACGGACGGGGAGGGGGCGGGTACAGCTGGCTCTGCCTCTAGATAGGCAGAGCCAGCTGTCAATCACGCAGCTGGGTGGATCTTTTCACACATTACACCATTCTCTCTATCTTTGCTCTGCTTTATTGCTGATGAAAACTAAAATTGCTTTTTTGTTCTCAATGCCACTATTTTCCATTTCGGCAGAAAATTATTAATAAGCGCTGTTATTCTCTGCAGCCAGTTCTGTTCATGATATTTAACAATGACACGCAGATAAAGTATCACGTATTACAGTCATAGTATTCAGCTACATTCAGATATGTGTCATATGTTATGGATCTCTTCCAAGCATAAGCAATCTGCAATCAGATTAGTACAATAGTGAAAATGATGAAATACATTTCATGGTAAAACACACACAAAAAAACACAATGTTTTCAGTATAACACCTATACAATATTCAGGGCTGTATTTGGGCATCATGCTACCCTGGGAACACCTGGACCATACCATCCTCTGTGCAACCTCCTCCTTTTGTAGCTTACAATTGTATAGCAGGAAAAATTGCTGAAAAAAACTTTTGGAGGGAGCATGGGGTCTGCTTTATACTTACAGCTACTTTTTAACTACATAGACCACCAAGAGAAAGGAGAGATGGTTTCATGTTTGCTCAACTATTTATTCTTATGACCTTCCTGTACTCACATCCAATTACAGTTCATTTGCTGAATAAAGTGTAAAACTAAGAACAAAAAAATTATCAGTTTGTAAATTTTGAGTCTTGGTTTTTCCCCATAGCTTCCAACTCTCCCTCATTTGGAGGAACTGTCCCTCTTTTGGAACCAAATCCCTGTGTGCAATTTTCCTCCTCAATTGTTTCTTTTTTTGATTTATAGCCCTCTATTAAAAAATAAATGTACTATTTAACTACCATAAGTGTTAAACTACACTAAATCTTTTATCTAGCCTGTAAATGATTGAGTTTGTTGATTTGAAAGGGTAGTATGAAGTAAAATAAGTGGTGAAAAAAGGCAAAAGTGGGTTTACCAATAATGTTTTGTGTACTAGTTCCTTGTGGTCTGCCTACCTGGGAAATCACATAGACTGGAAGCCACCATGACATTTGTTGTAAGCTCAGTCATTCACCTTCCTAAATAAGTGTCATACAGTACCACAAAAAACATTGATGGTGTACCTGAACTCCTTGTCTGTCAAATAAAGTGATTTTACAGAAAATATCCGAAACTCTTTCTTGGACTCCAGGTGCCTCTGCTTACCTCATTTTGGGGAAAACTCCTTCAACTACTTTATACGACATCAGGGACAGGAGCGTTCCAGCCTCCAAATCACCTGAAGATACTCCCTAAAGCGCATCATGGATGACTTCCAATCTGCGCAGGGACAGAAAGGTTTTCCCGGCAAGCCTTTTCAATATGGTTGTCTGAGACCCCTTTCAAGGGAGATCACACAACCCAACCGACGTGAGTAACAAAATTTCAACCAATGTACTAACAGAATTCAGTCTGTACTTTGATAAAACTACACTTAGACAGATCTCTCCTGGATTTCTCTTCTCTCCATTTTTGTCTTTGTTCTAATATCCTGCTGTGGAAGAATTTACTCTCCTACTGTAAGTACCTGGGAATTAGGGGTTTGGCATGGCTGTGTCCTTTGCCTACTTACATTGTGTTAAAATGTGTCCCTCTTTCTTATCTCAGAAAGTTGGGCGGTATGGTGCTGGCCTAGGCAAGGGCTCACAAATACCATGGTAAATAAATCCCCAACAATATTCATTATTATCTTAACTAACCATATACTGGAGAAGTCTAGACTAAAGTGAGTTGTGTGTAAATTTGGCTTCATTAACACTATGTGATTTGGGATTTCTGTGGCAGGAAACTATGGATCCACCAGATGACGAGGAAGCATGGAGCTGGTTTTCTGGACAATCAAGAAGCCAGGGGGCGGGTAATGATTCGCTGCCTGGCTTCCTGACCAATCAGGAAGCCGGGTGGCGAGTCATTACACGCCAACCGGCTTCCTGATACTGGAAGTTCCTGTATCAGGATAAGTATCGGGAGCATTTGGGCAAGTATGAATACTCACCCAAATACTCGATATTAGTATGGGTATTGCTGCATCCCTAGTACTTATAATTTATTCACTATGGGTTCATACACCTAGAACAGAACTGCTAATAGAATATGGTGACAGTTTAGCCTACTCTTCTGGCAGTTTGATCGGTGTATTGACTCAGTCTTTTTCAGTCTTTCTGCCCCCAGATTTGGCTTATTTTGTGTGACTATTATGTCTGATGTTTTTGGTGTAACACTAAGGCTTTCCAGCTAGGGCAGGTACAGGGAGGCACAATACATTTGGCCTGGCGGTATAAGGAATAGAAATCCAGCCTTAGTAACCATAGCCTAACAATATGTACTGTTGGTTTTGCTCAATAAAAAATGCATTGAGGCAAATGTGTACTATCTCATACTGTATTAACCAATTTGAACTCACTATACTGAAGTCACATCACTGCAAAATATATTCTGACTGATTGCAATGGGTACTGTACTTTGACCCTTGAAGTCGTACTTTCACATAGAATCAATGGATGTTGTGCTGTGCAGTGAAGATAAAGAGTTGGCTGCAAAGTGAAAATCCCGGCAGAGTGAGGATAGGTAAGTATATGGATTTTAAAGACCGCTGGGGGGTTGGAGGAGGAACACTTACACTTTATTAAATCAGTCCAACTAAGTTAACTATGATCATCTAGTTTCCTGTTCCGTATGTGCATCATAAGGGTATCATTGACCATATTATTTTGATAAACATAAGATATGTGCAAGACATGTAACCAAAGATGAAAATAGAGTAATAGAAAAAACATATCGTTCAACAGAAACCCCATTGGATTAGCAAGTTAATTATATTGGCCACAAGTTGCTGTAACTGAGAATATTTCCTGATTATGATTTACAACCTAGTAAAATTGCCAATGAGTATTTCAGCTTCATTTGGAACACATAGCAGCAATCATTAGACCTTGCCAAAGAGCTGCCTTGATACTTGCATAGTGCCTCATTATCCCAGTTAAGGAGCAGGCTGTTCAGCTGTCAGGGATAGTTCATAGTTCCTGCTATCATGATACATTTTGTAATATATTCGGGACAAAAAAAATACATCAACATTTCATTTAAGATTTCTGATCGCAAACAAACAGGCTTCAAACTAATGAGTTGGAAAATGAATATATTTTCTGTTCCAGTAAACCTTCATTTTCCCCACAGAACTCCAACCACTGGCAGCAGCTGATGTTTTTCATGGCATTTCAGGCATTATAATATGTCCACTTGGAATGGAGACAAACCTTTCTTTGGAAGTTTACCATGCTAAGTTTAAATCATTGGGAAAGTCTACATTAAATACATGAATATGAAAAATCCCAAGTAAGGTCTGCCAGATTCTCAGCAGGGTATCCTACCACTTTGTTTTAGCCTTTGAATATGCAGAAATGTTAAAATCTAATAAAAAAATATTTTGTTCACTGTACAGCCACCAAGAAACATTAGACCTGCCAGCCAAATTCATTGTAAAAAATGCAGGTCATGCATTGATTAATGAGGAAGTCCCCTTAGTTATATTTATACCTGGGAACTGACCCAGCAATGCCAGAGTTTTGAGCCAGGTGCTTGGTTATTGAAATATCTGGTATGTAAACAATGTGCAGCGTGTGACGTCATTTGTGTAATGGATGCTGCCTTTGAGAGAGGAGGGAGCGGTGAAATATGTGCAGGCATCAGCCGGCTGAAATGTGGTGACAGAGCAGGTGATGGTAGGTTACCTTAGTGCCTGGCAGTGGCTAGTAGACCGGTGGCTGGGGGAGCAAAGCACTATTATAAGCAGGGCAGCACAGAAGGAGCAAAACAGGCCAGCAGGACAATCTGGACAAGGCAGCATTTTGTATACCAAATAAAATGAATGGAAGGGGCATATTTTTGTATGTGGGTTGCATGTGATTGAGGCTGCTCTGTTTTGACTTGACAATATTTATGACAGCAAAGGGGTTTGCCTAACTTGGGAAAAGTTGTTGCTCTGTAAGACAGAACAGGGAGTAGTCTCTGCAGGCACTGAAGGAAAAGGAAAAGTAAGAAGGGGGACTGAGTGGGTGCCTTCTATAATTACATATGTATGTGCATTGAAGATTTTGGTGAGAAAAATTCTCCAAAACTAAAAAAAGAAATGAACGTCATTAAAATACGTCTAATAAATAAAGTGTATGTGAACCTTGTCAAGTTAACAAAGTCAGGATGTTCTAAATAATTAGTGGTAATTTTAATATTAAGAAAGCAAATAAATATCTTTGTTCCCTGAAGTACTCAGTGGTCATGTGAACACTATAATGAGATTTGGGTTTATATACATTTTAAAAGAATGCACAAAGTATGCAGACAGTGCTCCCTATTGGTTGCCATAGTTGACAGGAGAGCTCTAGCTCTTAAACAAACATCAAGTGATGTGTGATGGTTTCCAAGACATACACTTACCAAAGGTATAATTATCTTAGCAGTATAAAGCAGACTTAATAAGATGATTGGCAATAGCAGCCTACATTATTCTTTTACAAAAGAACACAATGCCAGTCTGTGACCTCTTAAAAATCTGATAGTCTTCTTTTAGAGGTGCTATAAACGTGACAGAAAAATACATTATTTTATTAAGTAGTATAAAGTGCATGAAATCAATTAATTGATAACTGAGCATAAAGCTGAAATCTGAGCTGAGCAAGTTTAACACATATGTAGCCTTACGTGAACCCTGGCCTTCATATTGATAATATTATTATTATTTTTAATAATAGTATTATTATTAATAAACAGGATTTATATACAGTGTCCTGTATGTTTTTCTTCAAGATCTCTGCTTTGATCCAGCATAAAACAATGCCTGTATTTTGCTTTTGTGCAGCGTTTCCTATAATAAAGGCTGATCACTGCCTTTATTACAGAATTTACCGGTGACCTACAAAGGTGTAGTAAGGTAGATATGAAACAATGCATTGGCTATTTGATGTTTCCACATGTGGCCAGTAGGCGGTGCAATTGAGGATCTCTATGTTTACTATACAGTATATTCTACTTTCAAATTATGGAGACAGTGCAGCGTATTTTATTTAGAAGTTAAAGTATTATGAAACTTTCAATCTATGTTTTTCAATAAAGAATCCAGATCAAACAAATATACATTGCCCAGCAAAGTATTACTTTAAAATTTTGCCCAAACACTTACAATCATCATGTTTCCAAACAGCTGACTCCAACTCTCTCAGCTCAGCTTCCCTGAACTTCCTGTTTTGTATAAGATCACAAGGGAAAGCACAATATCCAGCATCTGTCCATCTAGCTTGGTAAAGGGAGAAGAAGGGAGGGAGGACGGAGGAGGGGAGAGCAGGAGCAGAGGACTGGCTTACCCTGCTGTGCCTGTGTGTTTGTGGAGACACACACAGCTTACTAGCACACAAGGGTGGCTCCATAGGGCTCTGCAAGGGAAAGCAGCCACCCTAAAACAGGATATCAGGACCAGTGGTCAGGGAACCAGCTGATTCTACAGGAAACTAAACATAATTTACACATCAAGGAGCAGCATCCATTGCAAGTGATTTAATAAACATTTGAAAAAACATAAAAACATTTTGATTTTACTATCACTTTCAGCAATATGAAGGATGTTGGGGTCGCTTAGTGGTGATGGGATTTCTGCTTTTACTTTAGCATCGGTTATATTTTTCTAAATTGTCTAATGCATTTGCTTACTTACCTTTTTTCTATTACATTTCGATTAAGCAGACTTATTTTTAGTCTGCTTTATCTGTTGTGTTCAAAGCCAGATTTCCTTGATATGCCCCCCACCCTTCCCCACCTCCATCCCAAGCAATATTTACTGTGCTGCCCATATGATCACATATCTCTGTAGCTATGCCAAACCATATTCCTTGTATAAAACAACTTTTATATCAGCAAATGCTCTTCCATTCCCTTTCATATCTGTAGGTTTGGAGAAGAAATGTGATAAGGTAATAAAAGCAAAAACTGGTGATATACGGTTAGAACATTTTTGGAGCGTTTGTTGGGTTTTCTAATAGATGATGGGGTCAAATCGACGATCGTTATGGACCATAGTAATGAAAAAAAACGAAGGAGCAGGATGGAAATTTCTCTCAAACTATGAAATTCCAACAGTGACATGTGGTTTTTATTTGGAAAACTCCATTCAGTCCAAAAAATCGAATGTTAAAATCACACAATATTTGAAACAACAGTCTTCAAGTCTCTGACAGTATTATCGAATGTCCAGACAAGATTTTGTATACAAACATATGCACAAAATTCTCACCATGTATACCCAGCTTTAGTCTACAATGCCCTCCACCTACACAAAAGTGTTGTTCCCTAGGCCCTATCCTCAAGTGAAATCTAGGCCTGGTTATACTTGCTAATGTACTTTTTCCCCATATAGCTCCCAGCATTACCATTACCATTCATTACATCCTGCTTTGTAAGTGAAATGTGTGTGACCACACAGTTCCTGATAAATGTGCTATTTCCTATTCCTGCAGTAAAATCTAGTTGTCTCCTTGTATGTACACTAAAACTAAAAAGTAAACCAGACCCAGACTGATAATATGGTATTTCAGCCATGTGCAAAGACAGATGTTTATACCAAGTTCTGAAAATTTTGTAAGACTTAACAACAGTAACAACGGTACCAGACATAACTGACACATACAGCAGCAGCTGGAAGGAGGTGGAGGGCAGATAGCAGCTGGAAGGAGGTTATGTACACTAAAACTAAAAAGTAAACCAGACCCAGACTGATAATATGGTATTTCAGCCATGTGCAAAGACAGATGTTTATACCAAGTTCTGAAAATTTTGTAAGACTTAACAACAGTAACAACGGTACCAGACATAACTGACACATACAGCAGCAGCTGGAAGGAGGTGGAGGGCAGATAGCAGCTGGAAGGAGGTGGAGGGCAGATAGCAGCTGGAAGGAGGTGGAGGGCAGATAACAGCAGCTGTAAGTACGACTGCAACTTTATACAGAGACACTGAACTTGGCATATCAATCTGTCTGATGTTCCGTAGCTCAGGAACTCTATCTCCTGAGTAATTGCCAGCATTTGAAAATAGTTACGAGGGAAGTCTTCAAGATATCAAGAAGAAAAGCAAAGAAAAAAGGAATAGAAAAGAAAAAAAAAAGTGGTGTGCCCAGTGTACAACTAGAGGTGTGACCAGTAAAGTGAAGGAAAAAAAACCCTACCATTAGTGTGATTGGCAGTATTGGTAACCCCCAGCATTGGTGTCATTGACAGTAATAGTATAATTGACAGTAATATTAACTGCCAGCATTGGTGTAGTTGACAGAAACCACCAGCATTAGTGTCATTGACAGTAATAGCAATCCCCAGCATTAGTGACAGTAACCCCCAGAATTAGTGTCAGTGACAGTAATAGTAACCCCCAGCATTAGTGTCATTGCCAGTAATAGTAACCCCCAGCATTAGTGTCATTGCCAGTAATAGCAACCCCCAGCATTGGTATCATTGACAGCAATAATAGCCCTCCCACACTAGTGTAAGTGTATAAAACCCCCTTCATTGGTGGTCAGTGCTAGGCTGTAAAAATAACCTACCCCCCTTGCATGGGTGGTCAGTGGCCGGCTCTAGTAATAAACTGTCCTCCCCATCATTGGTAGTCAGTGGCAGACTATATCCATAACCCCCCAACATTGTAGTCAGTGACTGACTGTAACACAACTCCCACCCCCAAAGTATTGGTGATCAGTGCCAGGCTGTAAAAAAAAAATACTCCTGCAGCACTGGTACTTACCCTCCTTTCCTCAGCATGGTTGGTTGGTGGCTGTGGTGGTCAATGGCTGGCTGTAACACAACCCCTCTCGAAATTGGTGGTCATTGGCTGGCTGGAACTATAAGCTACCCCTAGCATTTGTGGTCAGTGCCTGTAACAATATTAATACCCCCAAGTGTTCAGTGTTTACTTACCTGAACACACACTCCCATACAGAGCTATCTCTTCCAGATGAGGGGGGACTATACTTCAACTGTTGGGTGGAGTTCACTCCACCTGACAGTTCTGGCTGCTTTCAGTGCTGGGTATTAAAATGCTTTGAGCATACCAGTACCTGGCACATCTCTGCCACTCTGCATTTCGCCAGTGGCCACACTGTGGCACCTTCTAAGTGGTGGTACCAGGTGCGAACGTTCCCCCCTGCCCTAGATACACTACTGCTTAGCAAAGTTTATGCTTGCACACACATGGAATGTCCAGCTTTATATCCTAGCGCTGCTTATGGTTCCTAGCCCAGCAAACAATATGCCAGGGGTACTGACACAGGTGTCCCCACACCCAGGCCCGGATTCCCCACAAGGCCACCGAGGCCCGGCCTCGGGGCAGCAGGGCGCAGAGGGGCAGCAGTGGTGTCCTTGTGGGGGAAGCTCCGGCCGTCGGGCGGTAAGTTGCCCTCTCTACATTTAGTCCTGCTTTGCACAAGATCACATGTAAACAGTCTGCAGCCTCCCCCCTGCACTTACCTCTCTCCTCTGGTTCCGTCCTCCGGGCTCCGCCGTCGTGTCCATCTCCTCACTGCAGTGAGCGGTAATAAATTGATTAAAAAAAAAAAAAAAAAAATTAAAAAAAAGAAGAATTAAATAAAGAAAAAAGTGATAAAAAAGTTTTAAAAAAATAAAGAAACAGTACAAAAAATTGAAACTAACCCCGCCGCCCTGCCATTTGGTTGCCATTCTCCATTGATGTGAAGGGGGTGTTTGGCGCAGCACAGGGGGGCGTATCGCGGAACCTGGCCTTTGGGCGGCAGGGAGAGTAAATCCGGCCCTGCCCACACCGTATACAGGTACCCACACAGGTTGACCAAGCACGTATGACCACACCGGACAAGGCAGTATGTGTTTATGTACAGTTTATTTGTATTACCAACAGGACTGCAACAAGCAGGAATCAGGCCTGCAAAACAGGTAAAAATAACAGGTAACAAGACTGCAAACAGGGAACAGGGTTCAGGACTACAAAACAGGTAACAGGGTTCAGGACTGCAATATAGGTAACAGGGTTTAGGGCAGCAAAACAGGTAACAAGACTGCAGACAGAGAACAGGGTTCAGGACTGCAAAACAGGTAATAAGACTGAAAACAGGGAACAGGGTTCAGGACTGCAAAACAGGTAACAAGACTGCAAACAGGGAACAGGGTTAAGGACTACGAACAGGGAACAGGGTTCAGGACTGCAAAAATAGGTGACGATAGCAGGATACTTAGGCATCATCCTGACTGCAGGGAGGGTTTGAATATCCTCCCAGTAAGCACCAGGTGATGGCTAAGTACTGGCAGCTACGAGACACCCGCATGTGAGTACTGGAGCTGCAGGTTCCAGCACCACCCAGTGGTGGTCTGGGATCTAACAGCTCCTGGCTTCCTGGAGACACCCGCAGGTGAGCACAGGGACTGCAGGGCTTGTCTCCAGCGCCACCTGGAGGCGCTCTGGATCCTAACACAATATTACATCTCGGAAGGGCTTCTGAGCAGGACAACCTACTTTAGCTTCGTTAGTGGCAGCAAAGAACTTTTGTTCAGAGGGAAATCCCTTTGCTGTCTTTCTTTTCCAAATCCCAAATCCCAGGTCTCTCCTCAGTATAGAAAATAAATACAATTTATTGAAAAGCTGCATATTCTGGATTGCATGTCTACTTCATCAATTAAGAATGTTTTTAACACTCTTTGGCCTTATTCAATAAAATGCAATTGATTCTTGGGTGGATTAACCATGAGCAAACAATCAGCATTTACTCTGATGAAATAAGACCAGTATAAATGGATTCTGATAGAAGTATTAGTAGTTAAGGAATAAGAAACATTTATTGACTAAGGTCTTTAGTTCTTCATCTCCCCTAAAGACAGACTTATTCCAATTAGTATTGGAATAGATCAGTAATCCTTTGTTTAGCAGTAAATATGTTGTTAAAGCCTCAAACATACTTGTCCACATTTTTCTAATATAAGCTTTTGTAAGAAGACTAGAAGAACATTTAATGAAAACAACATGTCCTTTCTGGCATAGTTGAGCCAGTGCAAATTAATATTGCTTTGGTTACAGTGATTGGGTAAAAGAGACTACATTATATTAACCACATAAAGACCCAAGCATATGTTACATTTTTGTTGGGTAGATTTCATCAACGTATATCCTATCTTATACTTATTACAGGGGAAGAAGCATAATGGATGTTTAGTTCTCCCTTAGCTTAAAGTAGAATTAAATACTCTTTTATGTTTGCATATATCTACTGCTAGCAAGCAAAACATTAAAAAAAATTAAAAGTTACCAAATAGGTAAAAACGAAGAAGAAAAAGAAGATTCTCGAGCGACTGCGAAGGATCATCGGGTGACCGCATGCGCAGTAAAGATCTTCGGCCAGGAGAAGAGGAGAGAAACAGTGTAAGTCAATGCACACAGCCGGCAGCGTGCACGCGGACAGACACTGTGGGATACAGAAGACACAGCAGTCAGTGCTGGATAAGAGACCAGCACCAGAGCTGGGAGGACCCCTGAAAACTACTGGAAGGAAGGAGATGATCTGATCAAGAGGCATCATTTAATGTAAGTCCTTAAAGCAGCACTGACTTTACTGTCACTTTAAGTCTGAAATTGAGATTTAATGGGGAAAATGCAATTTTTATTAGTTCTTTACAGGTAAATAATGTTTTTGCAATTGAAGTAAGTAAAAAGTGTTACTTAAGCACATTTATAAAAAATAATTTCACCCCCTTGGACTTCAAGATAGCATTCAGTTCTGTCTCAGTATGGGCTCCATCTCAATATGGCAGGTGGGTGGGGGGTCATGAAGAGTGTGCCCATATCCCCAAACATGCATAGTATTTAATCATTGTGGGATGATGTTAGTATGCTGACAGCAAGATGGTAGCTGTATCCTGCACATGCACAGGAGCAATGGCCAGAAAGGTCACTCTTGCATGTGCTAAGAATACTTCTCCCACCATCTTGTTGACATTATTTACTAGGCCCACATATGTTCAGTAACCTGTTCCTACAAGGCATGTGCAGGAAAAGTAGTGAGCAAATATGGTGGTGAGAAATTGTGCTTGCTTGGTACAGACGGGAAAGGCTGCTCAGTATTTTTACATGCATAGGTTCTTGCCACTATATTTGTAGACATGACTGTCAAGACTTCTCATGCACAGAATGAGAAAAGTAGCTGGCAAAATGGCGAGGATAAACAACGCATGCACAGAAATCATGGTAAAGCTGCTCACTACCACGCATGCACAAAATGTCACCATTTTCCTAATGCACGTGTGCAAGAGACCGACATTATGGCGATTAGCCATGGAAACTTCCGTACACCAAATTTTAAAAACAAGATTTGCCAAATCAAACCCAGGCAGATTCACCCATCTAGGGCTGCAGCTAACGATTATTTTCATAATCGATTAGTTAGCTGATTATTAAGTTTGATTAATCGGATTAAAAAATGGCTCCAGTGATGGACTACTAGTTTGTACTGAGATTGTAGTCCATCACGGGAGCAAGCCTGGAGCGGTGGAAATAAAAAAAAGTGGTGTGCAATATAGTACATTATACAACGGCGCAATGCAGAATAACAGAAGCTATAGAAGAATACAGCAAATCGCAGCAATAGTCCATTATATTATAATGTTCTATTGCCGGGATTTGTAGTCCTCTGTAGCTGGTGTTATTCTGCGTTGCGCTGTATAATGTTCTATTGCTGGGATTTGTAGTCCTCTAGCTAGTGGTATTCTGCAGTGTGCTGTATAATGTACTATTGCTGGGATTTGTATTCCTATATTGCGGGTGGTATTCTGCATTGTGCTGTATAATGATTAAACAGCACAACGCAGAATACCAGCAGCTATATAGGAATACAACAAATGCCAGCAATAGTACATTTTACATACAGTGTATAATGTATTGCTGGGATTTGTAGTCCTCTATAGCTGGTGTTCTGCATTGCGCTGTATAATGTACTATTGCTGGGATTTGTATTCCTATATTGCGGGTGGTATTCTGCATTGTGCTGTATAATGATTAAACAGCACAACGCAGAATACCAGCAGCTATATAGGAATACAACAAATGCCAGCAATAGTACATTTTACATACAGTGTATAATGTATTGCTGGGATTTGTAGTCCTCTATAGCTGATGGTGCACATACAGCACAATGTACCATCAGCTATAGAGGACTACAAATCCCACTACCCCAGCAATACAGCACCATTTGAGGGGGAGGGGGGGAATGCAGGCTTACCCGAGCAGCTTGTGGGCCTGTCTGGCAGCTGCCTTCCCCCATATGCCTGCTCTTCCTTTTATTGTGCTGATCGTGAATGGGCGGGCCTCGGCGAGTCTGTGAGGCGGGGATATGCGGCTTGCAGGGAGGAGAAGCGGCGAGTTCGTATGGTGGGGAGGAGTCGTGTCACGCGGCAGGGAGGGCCCAGTCACACCAAGAGGGCGGCGAGTGAGGGAGCTCGCTGCGAGGAGCAGCTGCTTCAGCGGCATGTGCGGTGGGCGTGGCTTCTGCATCGTGTCCGGCGGGCGC